>NW_024081551.1:683604-763604 GCF_003009895.1 Hyaena hyaena | reverse complement strand
AAAGAGAAGTAGAACCAGCACCACAAAAATAAAAAGGACTATAAGAGACTATGAACAATTATACACCAACAAATTAGACAATGAACAAGACACGGATAAATTACTAGAAACATGCAGTCTTCCAAAATTGAATCAGGAAGCAATAGAAAATCTGAACAGACCAATTACTAGTAATGAAATGGAATTGGTAATCAAAATACTCACAATCAACAAAAGTCCAGTTTGAATTCCAGCAAACATTTAAAGAAGAGTTAATACTTATCCCTCTTAAACAATTCCAAAAAATTTGAGGGGAAGAAATGCCTCCAAACTCATTCCACAGGGCCAGCATTACCCTGAAACCAAAACCAGACAAAGGCACTACAAATGGAGAGTACGAGAGGCTAATATTCCTAAAGAACATAGATGGAAAAATCTCCCAAAATTAGCAAAACTAATTCAACAATACATTGAAAGAATCATACACCATGATCAAGTGGGATTTATTCCAAGGATGCAAGAATGGTTCAATAATCAATCAATGAACCACACACCAATCAACCTGATAGTCCATGCTAACAAAATGAAGGCTTATCATATGATCACCTCAACAGATGCAGAAAAAGTATCTGACAAAATTGCACACCTATTTATGATAAAAACTCGTATGTAGTGGGTACGATGGTAACAACCTCACGTAATAAAGGTCATAGATAACAAACCCACAATTAACATCATATTCGATAATAAAAAGCTGAAAGCTTTTCTTCTAAAATCAGAAATGAGACAAGGATGCCACTCTTGCCACCATTATTCAACACAGCTCTCAAAATCTATAACTATAGGAATCAGACAAGAAAAAGAAATAAAAGTCATCCATATTGGTAAGGAAGAAATAAAACTGTCACTATGTGCAGATGACATAATACCATATATATAAAACCCTAAGGACTCCACCAAAAAGCCGTTAGAATGAATAAATGAATTCAGTAAAGTTGCAGAATACAAAATTAATATATAGAAATTGGTTGTGTTTCTGTACACTAAAAACTGAACTATCCGAAAGAGATATTAACAAAACAATTCTATTTACAGTTTCTCAAAAAGAATAAGATACCTAGAAATAAATTTAACCAAAGAAGTGAAAAATAAAAATAAAACTATTCCCTGAAAACTGTAAGGCAACGATGAAAGAAATCCATATGGTATAGGTGATATCGTACAGTATTCGACTTTCTCTGACTTCCCTTTAGCATAATGCTTTCGAGGTCTATTTATTTTCTGGCAAGTGATGGGATATCCTTCTTTCTCATAGCTGAATAATATATATATATATTTATATAATTATACATATTATATATAATATATATTAATATGTAACATATAATTATATATATATATATATATACACACACACACCTCTCACACCTTCTTTATCCATTCAGCTGTTGATGTACCCTTTCCATATTTTGGCTATTATGAATAATGCTGCAGGGAACATGGGAGTGTAGATACCTCTTCAAGATGCTGTTTTCATTTCCTTTGGATAAGTACCCAGAAGTGGGATTGCTGGATCATAGAAATAGTACTATTTTTAATTTTTAAAAATTTTACTGTATTCTTTTTTATTGAGATTTGAAATAAAACATCCTATTAGTTTTAGGTGTACAGGATAATCATTTATGTATATATTATAAAATGATTATGACAGTAAGCTTAATAACCATCAACATCATGGAGTTACAAATTCTTTTTGTGATGAGAACTCGTAAGATCTATTCCAGCAGCAAATTTCAAATACACAATACAGTATTGTTAACTACAGTCAACCATACTGTACATTAGATCCCCAAGACTTACTTAATTTAAAACTAGAAGCTGGTACATTTTGAGCACTTTTGTCCATTTCACCAACCCCTCAACTCTCTGTATTTTTAATATTTTGAGGACCCTCCATGCTGTTTTTCATAGTGACTGCACCAATTTACATTACTGGTTCCCTTTTCTCAAGTGCCAACACTTGTTATCTCTTGTTTTTTGATAACTATTCTACAACATGTGTCATGATATCTCATTGCATCCCTGGTAATCAGTGACGTTGGGCATCTTTTCATGTACCTGTTGGTCATCTGTATGTCTTCTTTGGAAATATGTCTCCTCATTTCCTCTGCCCATTTTTTAGTCAGAGTGTTTATTTTGCTATTGAGTCATAGGAGTTCTTTATATATGTTAGATATTAACCTCTTATCAAATATAGCACTTGTAATTTGTAAATATTTTCTCCCATTGGGTAGGTTGACTTTTCATTTTGTGCATGGTTTCCTTGGCTGTGCAGAAGCTTTTTATTTTGATGTCATCCCACTTGTTAATTTTTGCTTTTGCTGCCTTTGCTTTTGGTATCAAATTAAAAAAAAAATCATTGCCAAAACTGACACCATGAAGCTCATTCCTGTATTTTCTTGAGTTTTTTTTTTAATGTTTTATTTATTTCTAGGAGAGAGAGAGAGACACAGCATGAGCAGGGGAGGGTCAGAGAGAGAGGGAGACACAGACTCTGAAGCAGGCTCCAGGCTCTGAGCTGGCAGTCAGCACAGAGCCCGACGCGGGGCTCGAACCCACGAACCGCGAGGTCATGACCTAAGCGAAAGTCGGATGCTTAACCGACTAAGCCACCCAGGCGCCCCTCTTCTTTGAGTTTTAAGGTTTCAGATCTTACATTCAAGTCTTTAATTCATTAGGTGTCCGGTGTAAGACAAAAGTCAAGTTTCATTGTTGTTATTGTTTTGCATGTGTCTATCCAGTTTTTCCAACACTACCGATTGAAGAAACTATTCTTTCCTCATTTTATATTTTTGTTTCCTTCATCAAATTAATTGGCCAGATATGCACAGGTTTATTTCTAGCCTCTCTATTATGTTCCATTGGTCTATGAGTTTTTATGCCAGTACCATACTGGTTTGAATACTATAATTTTGTAATAATAGTCTGAAATCAGAAAATCTGACGCTTCCAGCTTTATTCTTCTTTCTTATTACTGCTTTGGCTAATGGGGACTTTGTGGCTCCATACAAATTTTAGAATTTTTTGTCCATTTCTGTGAAAAACGTCATTGGAATGGAATTTTGGTAGGGATTATATTGAATCTTTAGATAACTTTGGGTAGCATGCACATTTTAACAGTATTAACTCTTTTGATCAATGAACACAAAATATCTTTCCTTTTATGTGTGTCTTCATGGCCTTTCATCAGTGTCTTATAGTTGTTAATGTCATTAACAATTGTCTACCTGTACACTATCTTATATTTCATTGAAATACTTTTAAAAATATATTACAAAAAAAAGAATCATAAAGTTAGCCAGTTCTCCCTGTTTTATTAAGTTCAAACTACAAATGTTCCCTTTTCTTGACCAAAACATAATGCTAAGAATACAGGCTTGTTTTAAATGGTATTCCACAGTTAACAAAATGCTAAATAAATTATCTAACTTATCAACATTGGCTTTGTTTTTAGTTTCAGTTATTTATGATGAAGTGGGAGAAGATCATCTTCATAATTATGAAATCGATCAAGTATTTGAAGAAGACTTGGTATCCTGACCCACATAATTTTTTCTGGCTCCGAATATCAACAGTGCCTTTTATAGATGAAGATATTCTTCCCTGCACTGGTTCAGCTTCGGAAAATCTTCATCAACAATGTTGTATAAGGCAATGTCACTAGGAACTTTGGTGAATTATGATGCCTATCTTGTGAGCAACACTAACCAGTAATTTAAAAAGGAGAACAAGTTCAGAAATATTATATCTGATAAAGTCTGTTTTCCCAGAAGGAAATAATTTTATTACTTTTGTGAAAACAGAAGTCATTTTTTTCCTCCACCAAACTGCTTAGCCTTAAGCTTAGAATTCCAAAGTATTGCTTGCTTCCAAAAGTTTGGGATGAAGACCAATAAAAATTCCTTTAACACTGAAGTGGATTCTCCCAGTAAAACACTCTCCTAGAAAAGTCACCAAATAATCCTCTTTTAAAATTTTTACTGATATTATAAATATACTTAGACTACTAGAATCAATCTGCTTTGTCAGTGCTGGAATCTGGTTACTATTCTTTTATTTCTTACCTGATCAGAGCCCAAACCCACTCATTAACTGGCTCTATCTTTGAAGAATCTTTTCCCACTGCCCAGAGATTCAAATTGTCAGAGTTACTAATAGAAAAGTACAACTGAAGGGAACTGCTTACCTATCAGTAAAGATGACTTTCCGTTTCCCTAAACTCTATCCCAATGTTCAACTAAAAATACACTGCAGCAGCTCACCATAGAAACCAATGCCAGAACTCAAATTGCTCTATGGGACACAACCCTGTTTTCTAGTCCCCAGTTAAAATTAGTATGAATTCAACTTTACTCTTTCAAGACTACTTTTCTCAGTAAATTCTGTTTTAGTTGAATCCAAATGTAAAAATAATACTCTGGTTTCTCTTCAGACTGTATAAATCTTTCGCCTTTTACTAAATGTAGAAATAGCCAAACTGTGCCCTGTATGTCTCAAAAGAGACACAAGTGCCAGAAAGAATCCCTGGATTGACACAACTACACCATTATAATTTATGTAGTGTATTTAACGATGTATTTAAGATGGTAGAAGTCACCAGGATACATATAACGACAGAAGGTGGAGGTGTGGGGTGAAGGAATGGGAGATAATTATCTCAGTCGTTGATTGTGGCAAATTTAAAACTTGCCTACGAATTCTTTGACACTTGTACCATTAAGGGGTAGAAGCTCGATCTTCCCCTTGAATGTGGGAGGAGGTGTGACTGACAGACCAACAGACTGTACTGGAAGTGATGCTATACTCTAGGCTAGACCATCAAAGGCAACACAGTTCCTGACTTGTCTTCTTGAGATACTGACCTTTAGTGCTCTGATGTGCCATGTAAAGCATCTGAAGCCATCATGATAAGAGGAAGCACAGTCCTCCTGGAGAGGCATTCTGGCCTAGAACCTCAGCACATGTCCCACAAACAGCCAACATCAACTGCCAGACATGCAAATGATACAACCTCCAGCTGATATTTGCTCCCCAGTGTTCGGGCCATCTCAGCTGAGGCCCTAAATACTCTGTGAACAAAGAGAAGCCACCTCCACTGTATTCTTTCTGCATTCTTGACCAATAGAATCCATAAAAATGATGAAATAGTTACTTTAAGCTGCTAAATCAGTTTGATCAACAGGATAGATAACTTAAACTCAGAAGAAAAGGAAAAACTCCTAGAAGAAAGACAATCAAATGGAGAAGATCTATATGGGCTGCCGGCAGTCACTCTGCCTTGGTCTGCCATACTGTATTCTCTTTTCATTTTGCCTTCAATACCTTCCGTCCGTGTTCCTGTATACATTGGGTTTTTGCATTGAGAATTCATTACATGGAATTGGGACTCCTAAGACAATGTAATCTTGGTTTTTGTGTGATGCTAGATATCAAGGGGAGATGTCCTTGGTGACACAACATTAAAAGCGTTCAGATCCATGTGGCGAGTTTCCATTGAAAACGGACAGGTGCTGCATAACACAAGAAGTCAAAATAAAATCCCACAAGAAAATATAATCAGAAAATGTCCTCTAAAGGCTAAGTTAGGGTAAAGGTCATCCATATAGGCTCATTCCTCCCATGTCTCTGTTACAATTTAATTAGCTAGAGACCACAAAGCCCAAAATTCTAGTCTGATGAAATCAGATGTATTGATTTGCAATGAGGGAGTGCACTGCAGAGGAACTGCATTAGTCAAGATTCTCCAGAAAAACACAATCAATAGGGTTTCTACGTATACAGAAGAGAAGATTTATTATAGGCATTGGCTTACACAGTTGTGGATGCTGAGAAGTCCTACAGTCTGCTGTCTGTAAACTGGAGAATCAAAAAAGCCAGTGGTTTAATTCGGTTTCAGTCTGAACACCCAAGAATCTGGACCTCTCATGTTCAATGGCAGGAGAAGATGATGGCCCACCTCAGGAAAATAAAGGGGAGAACTGGGCCTTCTACTGTCTTTTGCTTTATTCAAGCTTCCAATGGATTGGATGAGAGCTGCCCACATTGGTGAAGGTGGATCTTCTTTACTTAGTCTACTAAAGCAAATGCTAATCTCTTCTGGGAACACTCTCACAGACATACCCATAGATAATGATTTATCAGCTGTCTGGATTCCCTTAGTCCAGCCAGGTTGACTAATAAAATTAACTATCACAGGAACATGCCCCTCAACAAGAAGAAAACATCTTCTGTAAGGTTTGGGTTCCATGAAAGGATTTTGAGGCTGATCTAGGGAGTGGCCATCAGTTCTAGATTGGTGCTGTTTCTGAGATGGGATTAGGAGAGGTGGGGATTGACTAGGGTTTAGATGCTGTCATGAGGTGTCCCCTGCAATACATGAATACAGTAGAGCAGGTCCAGGGGCATCAGTGGCAAGAAAGCAGTGGTCAAAGAGCAGGTGACTGTGCTATTGAAAAGAAGCTGTTCTCTTAGATTGCTCATGAAGACTGCTTCAGCCTGGAGTTGCCAAAGGCCATTTTATCATCATAGGAAAAGAATTTGTCCGAAGAGGCAATCAACAATGGCTAAATCAGAGCCTGGGACACACTGGAATCCTTCGATTCAGCTGTGCCTGAAAATCTATCTCTTGCATTCCCCATCACAGAGGCCAATACATACTTTTTGTTTAAGCTACTCCTTAAAAGCTACTCCTGACTAACACAACCCTGAAAACATTTCCTAAGATTCCTCAAATCAGACTTCAAAAAGACTAGAAACTCTTTCATCTGACCCCAGAGAGAAGCTCGCAGTGTGTGCGTGTGCATGAGTGTGTGTGTCTGCGTATGTGCATGGGGGGAAGGAAGTGCATTTCACAGTACCTGTGATGCTTTGCTTTGGTGTAGGAAAATTATCATTACAATCCATATACTCTGGACATTTATAGGAGTTTACATTTCTAAGTAACTAATAAGCATCTGATCTTCAGTAGATTCTGCTAATTGAGTACACATTTTTACAAAGTACTGAAGTATATATACCTTGAGGAGGAATAAATAATAATCCGATATCATCCAGGTCTTCAAAGATACAATTACCTAGTAAGTCATAGTCAAAGCCCAAAGTAATGTGAGCAGTGAGCCTCAATAGCAGGAGGAAAGACCATTACAGAATAGCAGCGGTTGAGGGAACTCCCCCTCAAGCACAGGATGGTAGCAGGTCTTTATTGAAGGAACAATTTAAACATGGATGAGAAAGAAGACATTTTGTAAGAAATTCCAACGAAGAGATGTAAAATAATTATGCAAAGAATGACCAGAACAGTTTGGGACAGGAGAAGAGCTCTTAATGGGAGAGGCATGGAACATAAGCTTGGAAATAGAAGTTCAGATCAGTCTGCTGAGAGTCTGAAGTACCAGACAAAGGATTAATATCTCATTTGGTAGGAACTGGAAAGCCATTGTAGATTTCTGATTAGGGTAATATCAAAACAAAAAGAGGTGTTGATAAAAACGTATTTGGTGGGGTGCCTGGGTAACTCAGTTAAGTGTCCTACTTTTGCTCAGGTCACAATGGTTCGTGGGTTCAACCCCTGCATTGGGCTCTCTACTGTTGGTGCAGAGCCAACTTTGGATCTTCTGTCCCCCATTCTCTCTGCCCCTCCCCTGCTCGCATGTGCACTCTCTCTCGCAAAATTAAACATTGAAAAAAAACAGGAAAACGGACTTGGCAATTTGATGTTTTGACTGAGGAAGAAAATGGAGAACATTGGATCCTGTTGCTATTGTCTGGATGTAAGGTGATGAAGTTGTGAATAAGCCTTGGGGCAGAAGGAATGAAAGGGCAGGGATAGCTGGTGTACTTACTGAAAAGGGGGAAGCCATAACCTTACTGCCAATAAAATACAAGGCAAAGAAGGAAAAATCATAGTACCATTTTTTTTAAAACTACAGAACACTCAGGGGTGCCTGGGTGGCTCAGCTGGTTGAGCATCTGACTTCAGCTCAGGTCATGAACTAACGGTTCGTAGGTTCGAGTCCCACATTGGGCTCTGTGCTGTCAGCATGGAGCCTGGAGCCTGCTTCAGATCCTCTGTCCCCTCACCCCCACCCTCTCTGCCCCACCCCTGCTCGCTAGAGCGCGCTTGTGTGTGCACTCTCTCTCTCTCAAAAATAAGTAATAAAACATTAAAAGAGAAAGAGAGAGAGAGATGGAGAGCACTTGGGTATTATCTAACCTAGACCCATTTTGCAGGTGAGTTACCAGTTTCCAGAGCATCTGAGTGACTTTTCCAAAGTCATCTAGGTGACACTTGTCACTAGTAGAGCTGAGGAGCTGCTGCAAAGCTTGAGCCTATCCTCCTTGCTCCCACCTCCTCTGGGTGAAGACACGGTAATCAGCACATCACAGGACAGAGGAAGAGAGGCTGCTGAAAAGCCCCTGGGGCAGAGCAGTGTGGACAATAACTACTGATAAACCAAAAGTGGATGAGATAAGAACCCAGTGAGAAGAGGCTGCCAGAGGTCATATCAATGTAAACCTCCTCCCACCCCGTTTCTAACATGAGCCCTCCAGATATTAAGGAGTAGAGCCTCTAACAAGTAAAGGGATTATGAATATCTGAGAGCTGGTAGGATTGGGCCTTCTGACAGATCTGCATGAAGAAAAGGCATCTGGAAGCTCACCTGGAGAAGGGAAGCCCGGGGAGAGGGATCTCAAGGATGCTGCCAACCTTGAACTATGACCTTTCCTTCTAGCTTGTCTAGCTTGGTTCACCAGGAAAGATCAAGAGTTAAAAATCCATGCTGGGACCTATTGTCTGAAAATAAGGACCACATCTAGAGCATCAGTGGCTTTATGTCCCAAGAAAGAAAGAAGGAAACAGGTGGGGACAGTAGGAGCCCCCTAATAGGGAGCCTCCTGACTTCTGGGCTCTGACTCCTAAGAGCAAGAAGAACGGAGATGTTAACGGAAACTAGGGAGTCCCTGGTAGGAAAGGGAGAGGGAGAGAATAAAATGAAACACAGATGTGTAAATGCCCCCCTCAGAGCCCTGGGGACTCCTTGCTGGTCTTCTTTTAGCCAAGGGGAGGATCCAGACAACCTAGTACCTCTTCCTCCCACGCTGCTGCTCAATGGAGTAATTCCAGTTCTCTTGCTGTTCTCCACTTTACAAACCATCCCAACATTTCTTGGAACAAAGATTTCGAACAAACGCTTTAGAGGACTGCCACGGTGAGGCATTCTTCCCGCTGCAGTTTGCATCCTAGCTTTTGAGCGTTATTTGATGAAAAATATGAAAACACAGGGACTTGACTTACCTCACCTGTGCTGGCCCAGAAGCAAGGACGTCTGCTACTCAGAATCGCCTGGAGAGCTTTCTACACAAACATGTGTCCAGGCTCCATCCTCAAAGATTCGGACCCAGTAAAAAGGATGGGGGCCTATGAATCTGTAGCTTTTAAAGTTCTTCAGATGATTCTATGAAGACTAACATTTGGGAACCACTCTTATACTAAATACTTGCATGTATTTTGAATTTACACAATAGCGTAGATCAGCTAGCTTCCCCTTTGAGTTGTACATCTTAGAATATTAATAAATAGGGGCACCTGGGTGGCTCAGTCCATTAAGTGTCCAACTTTGGCTCAGGTCATGATCTCATGGTTCATGGGTTCAAGCCCCATGTCGGGTTCTGTGCTGACAGCTCAGAGCCTGGAGCCTGCTTCAGGTTCTGTGTCTCCCTCTCTCTCTCTGCCCCTCTCCCATTTGTGCTCTGTCTCTCAAAAATAAATAAAATATTTAAAAAAAAAATTTTTTTGGGGGTAGATTTAGAATCTTTTTTTTTTTTTTTTACAAATAGTTTGTTGTCAAATTAGTTTCCACATAACACTCAGTGCTCATCCCCACAAGTGTCCTCCTCCATGCCCCTCCCCCCCCCACATCCATCAGTCCTCAGTTTTTGTCAGCATTCAAGAGTCTCTCATGGTTTGCCTCTCTCCCTTTCCCTCACCATTTCCCCCCTTCTTCTCCCCCATGGTCCTCCGTTAAGTTCCTCCTAATCCTCCTATACGTGCAAACATATGATATTTGTCCTTCTCTGCCTGACTTATTTCGCTCAGCATAACACCCTTAAGGTCCATCCATGTTGCTACACATGGCCAGATGTCATTGTTTCTCATTGCCATGTAGTATTCCATGGCATAGATATACCACATCTTCTTGATCCATTCATCTGTTGATGGACACTTAGGCTCTTTCCATGGTTTAGCTATTGTGGAGAGTGCTGCTATGAACATTGGGGTCCATGTGCTCCTATGCCTCAGCATTTCTGTATCCCTTGGGTAAATTCCTAGTATATTTTTTAAAATATATTAATAAATACATTTTAAAAATATATTCCAAAAGTGGGGGGAGCAGGGAAAGGTGAAGAGGCTCAGTGAGATACCTCCATTATGCTCCAGTCTTTCCAGTTCTCGAAAAAGGCACACATGTATCCTTCTCTTAAGCACTTGGCTACCACATGCAACTTTTCTGGCTTCTAACCTCCACTGTTCCCGTAAGCCACCACTTAGAGCGCAGGTATTCATTACACCTTTAATACTCTGCCTCCCCTGGTGTTTTCCAGTTGGAGCCACTGCTGCAAGAGCTGAGCTGTGGATCTCTTCCGGAAGCTAGTGACTCGGCAGCCGGCTGCCCTAGCCAGGCCTTCAGAGGCTACACAGGTGATTCAGATGATCAGCCTGCTTTGGGAACTACAGCCTAACAGTTGTTTTCAGTACCTACCTTAGCGCCTCTGAACTGTGTTGCGTCCCTTCCAGGTGAAAGATACTAAAGGATATAGATTCCACTCCTTTGGAAGATTCTGAAACAAATCAACAAAATGTTAGTTTTGCAATGTGAAACACATTTCTTCAGATAGATATCAGTACAGACGTGCAAACATCTAAGCCCTGAGTAAGTGCATCCATTAAAACCTATTTGCCCAAGCACCGAAGGGATAAGACCTTCTTCTGGGTGGGTTTGGAAAGAAAGAGGGATTTGAGTTACCACGTTCCCTACATTTGAGTCAGGAATAATGTAGAGAAAGAGATTAACAGCACTTTGTTTAAATTTCACTGGATAGTACTAATCTGTTTGGATTTTATAACTGGAAATTCTATAAAGGCAGCAGTTTCTGGATTCAGTATATTGCTTAAAAACAAAACAAGCAAATGCTATCAGGTATCAAATTAAATTCTGCCCAGCCAGCAGTAACTTCTGAAAATACGTTTGGGGAAAGCTTTCTAAAGCAAAATAGAACTTCTGATCAGAGTTCATTAAGGAGATTTTTTTCTGTAAGTGTTCTTGGAGGCTTAACATATCTAAATAAGTATTTCTCTCTCAGCTTTTCGGATGTGGAAGAAAAGATGGATTTGAGCAATAAAATATACAATTTGAATCCCTCAACTGGAATAGCCATCAAATTCAAGAAGAGAAGTGTAAGAATTTTTTTTTTAATTTCATGCTGGGTAAAAACTATTTTGAGCCTGTGCTAGTTCTGGGAAAGGTCTGATACAATTTAGTGTAAGTTATAAAGATGTATACTAATCAAACTCAGAGCGCCTGGGTGCAGTCGGTTAAGCACCCAACTTCAGAACAGGCCATGATCTTGAGGCATTAGTTCGAGCCTCACGTCAGGCTCTATGCTGACAGCTCAGAGCTTGGAGCCTGCTTCACATTCTGTCTCCCTTTCTCTCTGCCCCTTCCCTGCTCATTCTCTCTCTCTCTCTCTCTCTGTGTGTGTGTGTGTGTGTGTGTGTGTGTGTGTGTGTGTGAAAAATAAATCTTTTAAAAATTCAGAAAAAATATATATATAGGGGTCCCTGGGTAGCTCAGTCAGTTAGGTGTCTGACTTCAGCTCAGGTCACGTTCTCCAGGCTCGTGAGTTTGAGTCCTGTGTCGGGCTCTATGCTGACAGCTCAGAGCCTGGAGCCTGTTTTGGATTCTCTTCCCCTCTCTCTGCCCTTCCCCCATTTCCACTGTGTTTCTCTCTCTCTCAAAAATAAATAAAAAATTAAAAAATATATATATACTAATCAAACTCTAACTAAGGTATGGGTCAGATTAAAGACTAACTGATAGTAGGTCATGATTATTAATAAAAGATACTACATGGGGCACCCGGGTGGCTCAGTAGTTTAAACGTCCGACTTCAGCTCAGGTCATGATCTCACGGTTCGTGGGCTCAAGCCCCACGTCAGGCTCTGTGCTGACAGCTAGCTCAGAGCCTGGAGCCTGCTTCAGATTCTGTATCTCCCTCTCTCTCTGACCCTCCCCTGCTCACGCTGTCTCTGTCTCTCTCTCAGAAATAAATTTCAAATATTTTTTAAAAAAGAAAAAAAGAAAAGATACTACACTATTTCTTTATAATGTAGCACTGCACAGAGGCCCTACAGATCTAACAGCAGTTTTTATCAAGGGATGAGATGCATATGTAGTTTGTAAGATTTTCAGTAATGGCAAGATATCCACATAAGTAATCATAATAGAAAGCAAAAAATAAGATAATTTGTTCATAATGATGGGTCTTTTTTTCATAATGAGTCCTTAAATATCAATGTTAACAAAAGGTAAAATTGAAAAAATGGACCTCATCAAAATGAAAAACTTTCTGCTTCAAAGGACACCGTCAAGAAAAGTGAAAAGACAACCCATAGAATGGCAGAAAATATTTGCAAATCAGGGGCACCTGGGTGGCTTAGTCGGTTAAGCGTCTGACTTTCGCTTAGGTCATGATCTCGCGGTTCGTGGGTTCGAGCCCCGCTTCGGGCTCTGTGCTAACTGCCAGCTCAGAGCCTGGAGCCTGTTTCAGTCTGTGACTCCCTCTCTCTCTGACCCTCCCCTGCTCACGCTCTCTCTCTCTCTCTCTCCTAGAAATAAATAAAATATTAAAAAAAAAAAAAGATTCTAAAAAAAAAAAAGGTGGAGGTGAGGAAAGACTTCTCAGGATGGAGATCTTATGTTAGCTTAGTTTATAAGGAAGACCTATTTCATAGGGCCGAATCTTACAGTTGTGCAGGGTGTGCACTGCACAACCCACATGATTCAATAGACAGTGCTCTGATTGATTCCCTAGCTTCATGTTTCCATTTGGAGAAACTTCCATTGGTTTCTGGGCTCTCTCCACTCCTTTACAGACTTCTCTGCAGAAATGACTTGTTTGAGCCAAGAGATTGTAGAAGGAAACCGGTGTGCCCAAGACTGCCACTTCCTCTTTGTCTTTTCTGCTTTGCTTGCTTACAAGGAGAGTTTGTTCTGTTTGCTCTTTGCCATGAGGCAAGGAGCCTGCCTTTGTAAGACAGACCTGCAGTTGCCCAGCTGTGCCAAGATCCTCATGTGTAAGTCTAATTCAGTGATGGTGTGTTAGTAAGTCCATTTGACCACAGATTGAAAGCCATGCTGTCCAATCAGCTATATTAGGTAATAAAGGTGACTGTTAAAATCTACATCTTTATAAAGCCTATACATACACCTCTTATCTGCTCCCAAACTCTGGAGAGGGAGAGGTGTTCTAGACTGACTCTTAAAACTCCAGCATAGTATTTCAGCTTTTTGTTCAATCCCATGAAGCTATCCCCAATTGTCCCAAAATGTTTTAAGTTAGTGTCTATTGCTTGCAAACAATCAGAACCAATGGAAACATCACTCCAAAAATATTTAATTGAAGCTAAAATTAAAAAAAAATATATTTATACGTTTATTTGTTTTTGGGAGAGAAAGAGAGAGAGACAGACCATGAGTGGGGGAGGAGAAGAGAGAGAGAGAGAGAGAGACAAAGAGAGAGTGGGAGGGGGAGAGTGAGAGAAAGCAAGACAGTATCCGAAGCAGGCTCCAGGCTCTGAGCTGTCAGCACAGAACCCCATGCGGGGCTCAAACTCACAAGCTGTGAGATCATGACCTGAGCTAAAATGGGACACTCAACCGACTGAGCCACCCAGGTGCCCCAAAGCTAAAATTTATAATAAAATCGACATTAAATTTAGGAGTAAATGTCATAGAGTAATATTTAAGTGCATTTTTAAAAGGAAAGAATGCCCTTATCCAGCATCTTTCCTCTGCTTCCTGTGACTTTGAAATGCCTTGGAGCCCAAGTCCTGTTTAAATTGTACCGATGACAGCGGGGCCCGTTTTTCATTCCGTTCTCATCAATCCTATTTTATTAACTTGAGATGCCAGGTTTTTCCTAAATTATAGCCAATTCTATTCACTACTATTTGGTGGTTTATTTCAAACTGATTCCAAGACAAATTTAATGATCATTAAACTAGAAGGGAGCATGATTAAAATTTCTGCAAGTAGGTTAATTTTACCTGGAGCCTGGATTCGATACCTTGTAAAATATATTTTTTCTTCCCCCAAAGAAATAGTACCAAATTAGTTCTCGCTCTAATAAATTATTATGTTAAACTATCTTTTAAGAACCAAGTAATTTTCATGTCATTCTAAAGTGCATGCTAAGAAAATTACATTAGTTAAGGTTTGGCGCTGTTGGAAATGAAATCGTCTCTCAAAACAGAATTCGCATCTTTAAAAGTGCAGGTGTGTCGCAGGTCCCTTCTTTTTGTATAGTTTGTGACAAACTTCCAATGGTTATGTTTTCTCAAAATGCTGAGATACAGGTTGGCCCCATTACTTAGAGTAATGAGGTCATACGGGATTGTTTGCTGCAAACCAGGAGTCAGAAATAAAATGGAAAGGTATTGAAAGGACACCCTGGGTAGGAGGTCACAGGAGAATTGGGGAGACATTTTTGACAGTTGTTTTATGTTCACAGGCTCTACCAAGTTCCATTTATCATAGCAGAGAAAGTTAAAGTGCTGACTACCCACGTAGATTTTGGAAACCCAAAGCAGACCCCATCACAGCAGCACCCCAAGTCATCCTCACCCACTTGGTGATTTCTGGAATTCCACCAGACGTCCCATGTCAGTGTTTCGGCTTGACATCGTGTCAGTCATTAAAACACAAAGCTCCGCTCAGCTCTGGGATTCCTAGTGGTTTAGGAACCCGTGTTCTGATCCCAGCTCAGTCCCATGCTCGGCTGTAGAAACATCCACTGCAGAGACTTGGCCTGTAGTGCCACATGCCCCCGCACAGATTCTGGGACAGAGAATTGCTCCAGCACTCCGCTTCACCAACCAAGATTCAGACGCTCACAGGCCCCCCTGAGACCCGTCCTTTTAGATCACAACCTGGCCACTCCAGGTGGACTTAAAACACATCCTCCCGGGGCCAGTGCTAGACTTGGCCACTAACTTCATCCCTTCCTGCTTTAGGGCAATTTTACTTCAAAGGACTCTTAGCCAGTGTCCATCTCAGTGGTCCATCCCAACAGGACTCCCTAACTTTGACTCTTTCAAGGTATAGAATTTGGGATATTCGTTCCTTCTACCCTAGGAGACCCTGATCTCCTTATGACAACTGTTCTACCTTCTCCTCTGCAGCTTTGCTTTCTGGTTCAGACTGCTTCCCAGTTCCAAACAGTAGCCACAGACCACGTTATCTGGCCAAATGAAAGAACTTTATCAGAAGACACAAGGAGCACTATGTAGTCTCTTGGTGGAGGAGCTTACTAGGTAGTAGAGGGTATTCTTTCTATTCTCACCATTCTTTCCCACTTTAGCAAGGTAGGAATCAGTGTCAAGCAGATCAAGACAATGTCACAGCAAAAGCTGGGGTGGGCAGAAGGGAGCGGTTGGGGGATTCATGCCAAGCCAGGGGTGGGGCATCTTATCTAGGAAAAGCAATGCACACCTAGCAATGATCTGAGAGCCACAGGATTGAACAGAAGAGGAAAGAGATGCAAGGTGAGTAGAAGGAGGGAGCTGGGGTTGTAGAATCATGTATAAGGCATTCTAGCACAAGAAGGGAACAATTTCCTCAGTGGACACCAGGTCAGGGGCAACTATTTAGCTGCACTGATTTATAGTCCTTGATTTACATTTTTTTATTTCTATTTTTTAATGTTTATTTATTTTTGAAAGAGAGACTGAGAGGGAGAGGGGCAAAGAGGGGGGGGGGGAGAGAGAGAGAGAGAAAGAGAGAGAATCCCAAGCAGACTCCACAATGTCAGGGCAGAGCCTGATGTGGGTCTCAAACCCATGAACCTGTGAGATCATGACCCGAGCTGAAATCAAGATTTGGATGCTCAAATGACCAAGCCACACAGGTGCCTCTACATTTTTTATTTTTAAAACAAAAGCTAAAATGATTGGCTCATAAGACCAGACTATTTTAACATCTAGGGTAAGAATCATAGATTCCTTTAAGAGTTAGCAGGGACCTTAGAGTTAATCCAGTTCTCTAGTGACTTCTTATACTGGACTTTTCTTTACATCATCCCTGACAGAGGCTCCCACAGCCCCTACTTGGACATCATTCCTTCAAATGGCAGCACATTTTAGTTGTTAGACCAAATTGTCAGGTTGGTAGGCTTTCAAGAAGACTCCAAAATGGATGGATTCAATGTCCCCAAATCACTACTATTCACAGCTCTGCATCCAAGATGAAAACAAGCAATGTTGGGGTGCCTGGGTGGCTCAGTTTGTTAAGCGCCCAACTTCAGCTTGGGTCATGATCACAATTCATGGGTTTGAGCCCCGTGTCAGGCTCTGTGCTAAGAGCTCAGAGTCTGGAGCCTGCTCTCTCTGCCTCTTTCCCAGTCCTTCTCTGTCTCTCTCTCAAAAATAAATCAAAACAATAAACAAAATTTTAAACACTGTTACAGTCTATGAGATTTTCAGTTTGTCTCCCAAGAAGGGGTTAAAAAGAGGAATATTTTGTCATTAAATAAAAGTATTTCTCTCTTCAGGCACTGTTTTCAGGTATTCACTGATTCTGAAGGGAGCGTAGCCAAAGGAAATAAAGCGTTTTCCCTACATCATCAGAGTTGAGATGGGATATCAGATATATGCATCAGAGTTGAGATGGGATATCATATATATATATAATATATATATGCATTGTTTTATCCAATCAACACATAATAAGCGCATACTACATGCAAGACTTTATGCTCTGAAACAAAGGAGTACGGCACTCAATGGGCTAGCCTACAATTCAACAGAAGAAATTTCTAGGGCCCGAGGCCTCTAAGGATTGAAGCCCAAACTGCTTCAAGAAGTTAAAAGAACTGCTTAGTTCTCTTGCAGGGCTTTGGAACACAGATCAACAGAGGTGAGCCCGGAGAGTGCTCGGTTTCCCAGGAGCGGACCTCTGGAGCTGCTGTGTCCTGAGCCTTCATCTTCAAGGTCCCTGCACACCTCACTTGTGTTCTCTCGGGCAGAACATGGGAAGTATTCATCTGAAGAAGGCAGGCAACTAACAAAAGAGGAAATGAAGGCTTTCAATTACCTGCTGTTTCCCTTCTTCAGGGACCTTTCTCACCTAAAGCCCTGTAACATAAAACAAAAAGCCCTGAGTGTAACTGATTTCAGAAAGACACAGAACTTGCTTTGATTCTCTAACTCAAAACACACTGGAGCCACCAGCTGGCAGGCGGAGCCGCCCGACAGAATAAGGAAGAGGCTCTAGGAGGAGAAATGGCCACTAGGGGGGACCGCAGCTCCAGCGAGCAGAGGGAGCCACCGGGATGCTGCTGTGGATTAATTTCAACATTCTTCACCATGGATTTCTGCCTCTTCTCTGGAATAGCCACTAACAGGAGAGCACCCAGTGCTGCATTTATACATTAACAACAATCATTAGAAATAAAAGGATATTAAACACAAGTTAACTGCGCTCTCCATGAAGGGTCAGGAAGTTTAAGGTCTCATCTAAATCTGTCCTCTTAATTCTGTCATAATTTTTTAACTTTTTTTAAATAGAAGTATAATTCCCATACAATGTTATGTTAGTTTCAGGTGTATAACGTATCAATTAAACAGTTCTGTCCCTTGCTCAATGCTCACTAGGCTCAGGATAGCCACCATACAATGTTGTTTCAATGT
This sequence comes from Hyaena hyaena, assembly GCF_003009895.1. Classification (NCBI taxonomy): domain Eukaryota; kingdom Metazoa; phylum Chordata; class Mammalia; order Carnivora; family Hyaenidae; genus Hyaena; species Hyaena hyaena. The sequence continues at coordinate 745,600 of NW_024081551.1, read as the reverse complement.
TATTGACCATTTTCCCTGTACTTTTCATCTCTGTGACTCATATATTTTATAATTATAACCCCTTTTATCTACTTCACCTGTCTGCCCCGCCCGCCCCCTCTGAAGCCTCCCTTTTGGGAACCACCATTGGTTCTCTGTATTTAAGAATCTGTATTTGTTTGGGGTGCCTGGGTGGCTCGGTTGGTTAAAAATCCAACTTCCGTTCAGGTCATGATCTTACAGTTTGTGAGTTCCAGCCGGTGTCAGGCGCTGTGCTGATAGCTCAGAGCCTGGAGCCTGCTTCAGTCTGTGTCCCTCTCTCCCTCTGCCCCTCCTCTGTTCATTCTCTCTCTCTCTCTCAAGAATAAATAAGCATTAAAAAAAGAAAAAGAATCTGTACTTGTTTGTATTTTTTGCTCATTTGTTTTGATTTTTAGATTCGCAATTGTAGCATGAACACAAACAAGAGATAGATGGGGTAGTAAACTATTTTGTATGTCATTAAGAGGCAAAGAGGCTCAGACCTAGTAATGGGATCATGATGGAACTGAAGAACCAAACCAGCGCCATGACAGGCTTCAGAAGGCCCCAGAAACTAAAAGGCCCAAATTTCTGAGGCATGACTCAGCAGGCTTAAGCAACCACCCTTCCCCCTGCCCGAACCAATCACCGGAGGCTGGGAAAGTACCTGACGTTCCCGCCACTTTTCTGGCCCGCTTAGTTTTAAACTCACCAATCCCTCTGCGCCGCATCAACCTCTGCCGTCACTCTGCCCTATCACATTGTAGTCTCTGCCCATCACCCCTTTCCCCACCCTAACTGTGATAAAAACCCTATTCCTCCATTGTTCGGGGCTCTCAGCACGGATCCAGTGCGATGGTGAGGTCTGGGAGCCCGAGCTTAAGCCCGAATAAATGCCCTTTGCTTTTGCATACGTGACTCGGACTCCTTGGTGGTCTTGGGATTTTGGGGAGATCGCGATCTGGGCATAACAGAACTAGAGTCATCACCCAGCCCTACCTCACCAAGATCAAAAACCTTCAGTGCAGCAAACTGTTGGCTATTGAGTGGCAAAAGGAATGTTTCAGAGGTGAGAGGCATTTCAATTACTTGCATCTCTTATCGGTCCAGGAATGACGCCTGCCTCTCCCTGTGTGGGACAAGCTCTTAGCTGGGAGTGCCCAGTACAAAATGGGCTCAACTTGCAGAAAACTCAAAATAAATGTGATATCAGATAAAGCCCCTAAAATACAGACCTTTGTTCATGTTATGAACACACTAACATTACAAAAGCACAATCACTTTTTAAAAGGATGTGCTTATTGTGGGTTTTCCTTTGAAAAAAATCTTCCTAGTGATGAGGGAGCATAAGGCAAGCTGACAGACCGTAGACATCTTCATCCCAGGGCTCCCCCCTCCCACCAGGTGGTATATGTGTGATATTCCTCAGGCACTCCAGGCTGGCTGCCCAAAAACAAAGAAAAGGGAGAAAACAAATGCTTAACTAACTGATAGAGATCATAGTCCCGCAGGACCTAAGTCCCTATCACCCCTCCATAGTAATGTGGGAAACAAAGGCAGAAGGAAATGGCAGATAGAACTCAATTCCCTTACAACCTGAAGCCCACTGACAAATACTTGAAGCCAGCAAGTGAAATGTTTTCAGGGAACACCCTACTTTGTCTTAAAGGTAATACTTTGCTAGAGGGAAAAGTTAGCTTGACAATAGCTAGGCCTCCAGTATCCAGTAAGTCTTCTTTAGCATATAACAATGTCACTGGAAACTTCCCCTGGACTTTACCTCCCCCAATCCTATAGTATATAACCAGTGTCTCCTCATGGTCCCAGGGTAGATCTCTCTGCCCACGGGTCCTGTCCCCATGCTTTAATACAATCACCTTTGCGCACCAAAGATGTCTTTAAGAATTCGTTCTTGGCCGTTGGCTCGGGACCCCACCAACCTCACTATCACCCCAAACATCTCATCACTAGCACATTTAAGAGAGATGAAATTGCCAAAATTTAAAGTATGTGAAATTACCAAAACTTTAGAAACACACCTTTACAGCATTTATAGCATACGGAATTACACAAATAACAGGGGAATGAAAGCATAATCTTTACACTAAATCAGTGCCATCACAATTACTTTTTTATTCTAAGGTTATATGTTATAATAGAATTATCTCATAATGATAGTATTAAAATATCAGATACAAGACTTTACAATTTAAATTTGGGGAGGAAGGAGGCACCTGAATAGCTTAGTCGGTTAGGCATTTGACTCTTGATCTCAGCCCAGGTCTTGATCTCAAAGCCTTTTTTTTTTTTTTTTTAAATTTAAAAAATTGTTTTTCAAAGTCTTGATCTCAGGGTCGTGAGTTCAAGTCTTGTGTTGGGTTCTGCATTGGGCAATGGAGCGTACTGAAAGAAGAAAGAAACAAAGAAAAAAGACAAAGAAAAAGAAAGAAAGAAGGGGAGAGAGAGGGATAAAGGAAGGAAAGAAAGGAAGGAAGAAGGAAAGGGGGAGGGAGGAAGGAAGGGAAGAAGGAAGAAAAATTGGGGGAGGAAAAATCAGTCTTTCAAAAAACTTGACAGCCACATTAAGGGCAAGCAATGAGAACAAAACATCTACGCACACTGTTTTCCCGCTCTGTTCCTAAATATTTGACACTTCAACCATTTACTATTTAAATGCAAAGATTTCCATTGTACCACTGAACCGGGAAACTGCTAAGATCTTCAAAAATATCATTTACAAACGTAAAAATATTGCATGAGCTCTACATTAATTAAAACTTTGGATATACATTCTTCAGAAAAGATTTGAGCTTGGGTTCATAATCTCTGCTTGCAACTGGAGGTAACAGAGCTCTAAGAAGAGATCGAATATGGGAAGTTGAAAGGCCCATCCACCCCAGAATAGCATCTGTTCCTCCCGCCCACAGGCAAGCAGAGTGTCAGGCCCAGAGTGCCCCTGGCAGCGAGTCTGTGGGGTCTGAGTTTTGCGCGGGAACAACCCAGAACAGCAGCCCTCAGGCAGGCCTGTGGAAAGCTGAGCGCGCAGCAGATGGGTCTGCGGGTCTATTGTGGGCAGCGTGGCTCAGGTGAAACAGCGGCACCCCAAATCTCCTGCCTCCAATCAAACCCAGGCAGCTATATCTGTTTACAGATTGGGCTTCCCAGTGCGATTTTGCTGGAAGAAAAGGTTTTGGTTGTTAAAAAAATATTAATTGGAGGATTTAAAGGTGCTGAAAAGGTGATCTCTGGGTGGTTTTTATTTGGGGGGTGATCAATGCTTATTTTCCTATTTTTGCACTCCACATCTGGGGGGTGTCCAGATCAGGCGGAGGCCAGCAGCCCTGTGGTGAGAGAATTCACTCGAGGCAGAATGGAGGTAGAAGTTTATTGAATACACTGCAAGGTAGGACAGCAGAGGAGAGGCTGTCTGCCAGGGGGTGGTAGGGGTGCTGCAGGTAGGCGGGAAAGTGAGGAGGTACGGGAACCTATGGAATTTTCCTTTTTTGGTACCTGTGTCTGGGTGTAAGTAACCCAATGGTCACCTAGGGCTAACGGCCATTTTGAGACGGGTCACCCGGTAAGCCTGTTTGTCTTCAGCCACGGAGTTGGGAGTCACCGCGGGCCCTTCTGCCTCACTCAGGTTCCTGATGTTCCAGCTGGTTGCCTAAAAGCGGCCTCTCCAGCATCTTCCAAATTTTCAACAATGAAGGAGTCTTACTTTTGTAATTCACACACACACACAAAGTTATATTAAAACAAAAGAATAAGTTTTGCCTACTTCTCCAAAAACAAAAAAAAAGTGCTGAAAACGGGCTTTTCGCTGGGATCGGGGCATTTTTGAATGTGAGTTGCAGTTTTCAAACATAAAGCACAGCTGTTTTGTCTCTTCCCCTGAAGCTGTGAAAAAGGGGAAAGAGTCTGAAAGCGGGAACAGGAAAAGACTATTGAGAAAAGTGGCTGCTATTTCTAGGCGCACGTCTCCCTGGCAACACTGTTCTCAGATGCGATGCCTTGAGATGCATGAGTGATGAATCCAGAGGATTCACGGGACCTAAAGTCAGCAGAGACCAGGAGAGATTTGAGACAAAGCGGAGAGTCAAAGCAGGCCAGAGAGACGTGACAGACCGTTTGCTGCAGTCAGTGCTGTCTAGTGGCCAGGGCAGCCACGTGGTCCCAGGAGACCTGCAGGAAGGTGGGAACAGAAAGATCTCAGTGGGTTCACAGCCGTGCAGGCAAAGACAAGGGTCCTGGGATGCAAGAGGGCGAAGACCTCAGAGACTGTGGCCGAAGAAGTGCAGTTCAAGGAACAGTTACAGAGAGCAGAAGGTAAGCTTAGCCAGTACAGGAAAACTGTAGCATTACCCAAAAAATGGGTACTGGAGATTGGGAGTGAGGAATGATTTTGAAGTGAGAAACTCTAAAGCCAACAGCATCCCCCCCGCAAAAAAAATCCTAAGCCCAAGGCAATTTAGGAGCAAAGTGCAACAGAAACGAATAGTCATAGCCTTCCTGAGTAGATCACAGAGATCCCCCACTCCACTGGGTAAAGCAATTCGTGAATGCAATAAAATGCGTTAGAGATTTAAAAAACACCAGAAACTTGCATCCAAAAAGGCCTAAAAAACAGACATTGTGGAAGGTGGACCAAAGCTGGTACCGGGAGAGCCTGAGTACCCTTCACAATCAGCATACATGGGAGGCCATGGTTCTCAAAGCATGGTCCCCAGGCCAGCAGCACCAGCAGCACCTGCAAGCCTGTTGGAAATACAGATTCCCAGGCTCTGCCTCAGACCCGCTGAACCACGCACCCTGGCAGGGAGGGCCAGAAATCTGTGCGATAGCAAGCCCACCAGGTGATACTCGTGCTCACTAAATATTCAGAACCACTGACCCAGAGGCATTCAAATCACCAGGAAAAGATACCTATCAAACACAGTAAAGCAAGGCAAAGAACATCGAAAGAGGATAATGCCAAACTAGCCAGTCAAGACAGATTCAGCCTTAAGCCCCCAGGACTAGAGTGCTCACATAGCTCTCCACTCTAGTTCAAGTCACCACTGCTGCGCGGACTACTAATGTACCTCCGTGAACATCTGCCCTGGTTTGGCTAGGCAAGTCCTGGCTTGAACCTGTGGTACGGGTATAAGTCTCATTTTCACTCTCAAAACTGTCCAGGTTTTAAATATCATTATATGGCTCCCTTAGTGACTGCCTCCTGACCATTTCGCTGCTTCCAAGCTCTTTCATCTTCAACACGTTCTCTTTCCAGAAGCAAAAGTGGTAAATGATCCATGTAACTCTTCTTCCACAAAACCCATCGATGACTTCATTGCTCCGAGATAAAACTCAAATGCCTCACAGTGGCCCACAGCACCTACCTTCCATCTTCCCCTAATTCTATATGCCCCCATGCTTTCTTTGTTTCAAGTACATTAGCCTCTTGTCAGTACCTTCACAAGCCAAGTTCATGGACCTCAAGGCCTTTGCATGTGCTGATCCTTCTTCCTGGAGGGCATCCAATCTCCATCCCTCTTCTAATGCCAAGTATTAGTCTCTTGTTTTCATTTAAGAATATTCCAAATGATTTCTCAGATATTCTTTAAAGGTATTATTTTAAGGACTGCATAATTTGCCATCAAATGGATGTAACATTATACAAGTATTCCCTGATATTGTTAAGACTGTTCCCTATTTTTTTTTTTTTGGTATTACTAGAAAAGCTGTGGGGCACCTGGGTGGCTCAGTCGGTTAAGCATCGACTTCTATTCAGGTCACGATCTCACGATTCATGACTTTCGACCCCACGTCAGGCTCTGTGCTGATGGCTCAGAGCCTGGAAACTGTTTCAGATTCTGTGTCTCCCTCTCTCTCTGATCCTCCCTGGCTCACACTCTCTTTCTCTCAAAAATAAATAAACATTTTGGGACACCTGGGTGGCTCAGTCGGTTAAGTGTCCGGCTTTGGCTCAGGTCATGATCTCATGGTTTGTGGGTTCAAGCCCCATGTCAGACTCTGCACTGACAGCTTGGATCCGGGAGCCTGATTTGGATTCTGTGTCTCCCTCTCTCTCTGTCCCTCCGCTGCTTGCACTTTGACTCTTTCTATCTCAAGAATAAATAAACATTTAAAAAATTAAAATAAACATTAATAATACAAAGAAAAGCTGTTCTTTATTATGGTTCTTGGTTATGGTTCTTGGTTACAACCAACTCAAACTACCTCAGGCAAAAAGGGAAATTTGTTGGAATGATACTAGAGTTTCTCCATAAGTTAAACAAGAGTTAAACAATGAAACTGCAAGAAAGACAGGGTTAGAGGAATACCTAGGACTGAGGACATAATGTTACCAGGACACACTCAATAGATGATAGATAAGACAGACAGACAGACAGGATGTACATGTGTATATATATATACACATATATATACATGTACCTATATATACACACATATATATGTATGATATATGTGTATCATACACTCTAGTCTCATATTCAAAAACCCCAAAGGAAAGATTCTAATTGGCTCTGCTTGAGTCAAGTGCCCTCTCTTGGATCAATCAGCTTTAACAGCATTTGTGCAAACCCCATGGTGACGGAGGAGGATGAAGCCCAGGAAAAGGGGACTGTTCTTCCCTGAACAAAGGCAGAGATATGCTGAGCAAGCACACTTAGAGTCATCTACTACAGATGCAGTTATTTGTTTGTAAGAATATGGGGGAGGAATAAAGGTATAAAAGGAAATCATTTTTAAAACCCATAATTTCAGGGGCACCAGGGTGGCTCAGTCAGTTAAGCATCTGATTTTGGCTCAGGTCATGATCTCATGATTCATGGGTTCGAGCCCCATGTCGGGCTCTGTGCTAACAGCTGGCTCAGAGCCTGGAGCCTGTTTCAGATTCTGTGTCTCCCTTTCTCTCTGACCTTCCCCTGCTCAAGCTCGCTCTCTCACTCTCTCTCTCAGAAATAAGTAAAACATTAAAAAAATTTTTAAACCCATAATATCCGTCTCTTAAAAGTCTTTTACTTTTTGCTATTCTCAAATAATTTCCCACATGTATAGTTTTATCCAGTTGCATTCAAATTAAATGAAAAATCATATCTTAAGAATTTACCTACTTAACATTTTATCTAACATTTTTTCATACTTCTGCATTGTCTTTCTCTTTTGCTTTTTCTTTTTATCTCATTATAAAAAATAATATTTGCTCACTTACTACTACTACTACTACAATTACTACTCATGGCTAAAATTTATATGAAACTTCTTGTATCTTGGACACTGTCCTATACACATTATTTACATTTTAATGCCATTTAATTTTGGCCTATCTGCCTGAGTCCTGACTTCCTGACCTGGGTGTAGTTATTATCACCATTTCTTTATTTGTTTTTTATCACCAGAAGTATCTATTACTGCGGGGTTAGATCTCGAATTCTTGTCCTCCATGTCATTCATCTTCTCTATCATATTCATCTCTTTGTTCTCCCTGAATTTCCGAGAATCTTCTGAAGTTTGTCTTCTGCATTTCTGACTTGATTTTTACCATGTTAACGTGCTCCTGACTGCTTCTATGTCTGTGCTTGGCATACATGTGAACATTAAATGTTCCCTGAATAAATAACAAATGAAAGATTACTATGAGATTCCAGTTTTTCCATTTGCTCTCTTCTGTCCTCTCAGGTACCTCTTTTCAATGAATGTCATTGGATTTTCATGTCAGCTACACTCTTTCTAGGTGTTTTTTTTGTATGCATTTCAGGGTCAGGTCTTCCTGCATCCTGGAAGTACACCAATCAATTTTCTCCTGGTTCTGATGATAAACTATTTTCCAGAGGTCTGTCCTTTCTGAGTCTTGAGAATGGTGCTGTCTTCCTCTCACTTGGGAACACTTTCTGCCATGAAGCAAACATTTCATTCTGTCTTCTCCTAGATGAGAGCTCATCTTAGGTGAGCTCCGTTCAGATCTTGTGTTGGCTGATACCTACGCGGAGCACATGCTTTTCACTTGGCCCCCCTCCAAACGAGGTGGATTGAGTACCTTCTCAGATCCACGTCTGATGGCTGTGTACGGTGAGTGGTTGCACGATTTTTAGCTAGTCCCCAATTTCTAGCAGGATTTCATCTAATAAGGATAAGCCGGAATGAAATAGAATCTTGCCCTGCCTCGCTGCAGGAGTCCCAGATGCTCTGAACAGATGGAGTTCATAAAGCACGACAGTCCCCATACGCCGACAATGCTTCCCAGCCGCTCCCACCACAGCTCTTTACTTGTGGGAATCAAACCTCCCAGGATGAAACTCAGTCCTCCATTACTTCCTGCCCAGTTGTTTCCTGAAAGTGTTTTATTCTGCTGAATACAGAAAAAAGAGGTACAGATGGGAAACAGGGACGATACTGGCTGCTTCAGAGGAAAAGCACCAACACAGGAGAGGGAAGGCTGCCCATTTTTTCATTCGGTACAGATCTTCCGTTTCTGAATGACAGACACAGAAGTGCCTCATCCTATCTTTGTTCTGGTTTGTACGGCATAGGCTGGATCACCAGCTGTGTTCTCAAAATCAGCTTCTTAGGCTTTGTAATTGTAACATTCTTCCAGGTTCTGGCACTGGATTAACTAGTAGTCAACCCACATTAGGTTTTTATAACCTGGGTGTCTAGAGTCAGAAAGGCTTCCATTTGCGACCTGGTTTCCCCACTCACCAGTTCGGTGGACCTTGGGAAAATTCCTTTGTATCGCCAAGTCTGGTTTGCTCCTCTGTAAAATGAGGACGATGATAGTATCCACTCCAGGGACGCCTGGGGGGCTCAGTCAGTTACACGTCGGAATCTTGATTTTGGCTCAGGTCATGATCTCACGGTTTCTGGGACTGAGCCATTAGCAGGCTCACGGCACAGACAGAGCGTGCTTGGGATTCTCTCTCTCCCCCACTCCTCCACTTACGCTCTTTGAAAAAGAAGGTATCCACTCTATCAGTATGTTTACGGAGATCATTGTGTTAGGCATCTGTCTCAGAGTAAATGCAGATACTCTTAGTGGAAGAGTACTACTTCCGCTATTAGGAGTAGTACTGGATACTATTGGAGGTTTTGATCTTTATCTATCTCTCCAGGTATTATCAACTAATTTTTATACTTGTTACATGATTAATGAATATTCATTTTATAAAATTTGGAAAATATTGTCAAGCAAAAAAAGAGAATACATGTAAATCACCTAGAATTGCACCATCCAGAAACACCACTTGGACATTTTCTGCATTTTTTTCAGTTTTCTTCCCATGAGTGTTTGTGTAGTGGGGTAGATGAGGGGAAGGATGGGTGCATATAAACAAAAACAAGGTGATCCTATTTTCCAACTTATTTCTTCACTCTTCTACAAACGTTTTCTCTGTTATTATTCTTTGTCGTCAAGAATGACTGCATATAATGATACCATTATATGGATATGTCATAGCTTATTTTATTTAACTTATCATTGGACGTTTAAGATTTCAGAAATTATTTTACTACTAGCAATACATAGATGGACGTTCTTATAAGCTCTTCCTCTTTATCTATGTTCATTTTCTTAAATAAATTCCTATAAGTGGAAATGTTGGGTCCAATGATACATAGATTTTGTAGGAGCCTCTTACATATTGCCAAATCACCCTCTACAAAGTTCATAGTAATTGCTAATTATTATTACCTTCAACAACACAAAGATGCTAACTCCTTTTTTAGTGTAATTATTAAGAAAGAACATTTTAATAAGTTTATTGGTAGTTTAAGTTTCTTTTCCTTTTCTTCTGTAAATTGCCTATTTGTGTTGTTTTCTGTGTTTAATGAGACCTTTTTCATTGACCTTTTTTAAGTTTATTTATTTTGAGAGAGAGAGAGAAAGCATAAGTCAGGAAGTAGAGAGAGAGAGAGAGAGAGAGAGAGAATCCCAAGCAGGGTCTACAATGTCAGCATCATGCCCAGTGTGGGGCTTGAATCCATAAACCATGATATCATGACCCGAGCCAAAGTTGGATGCTTAAGTGATTGAGCCAGCCCAGGCACCCCTTTATTGGCTTTTAAGAGCCTCTTTATTTAATGAGTATTTTAGTCTCTTATCAGTAATAGATTTTTTATTAAATGTTTGGTATAATTCACTGGTCATGTTATATTGGTCTGTAGTCTTCTTTGTGGGAAGGTTTTAATCACAGATTCAATTTCTCCAATAGGTATAGGATTTTTCAGATTTTCTTCTTTATGCTTATTTATTTTGAGAGAGATAGAGAGAGACAGAGCATGAGCAGGGGAGGGGCAGAGAGAGGGAGACATAGAATCTGAAGCAGGCTCCAGGCTCTGAGCTGTCAGCACAGAGCCTGACACAGGGTTTGAACCCATGAACTGTGAGATCATGATGTGAGCTGAAATGGGACACTTAACCAACTGAGCCATTTAGGTGCCCCAAGACTTTTGAGATTTTCTAATTCTTTTTGAATCAGTTTTGGTAAATTATGTTTTTCTAGCAATTTGTATACTTTATCTAAAATTCCAAATTATTTACCAGAACCGACTTTATATCTTCTTTTTACTTTTTTAATTTATAAGATATGTGTTGATTTCCCCTTTTCCATTCTTGTTGTTAATAATTTGTGATATCTCTTTTCCTTTTCCTTTGATTAGTGTTCCCAGGGGACTATCCATTTTTCTTAGTCACTTTGCTTTTACACGTGTTTGTATTGATAATGTATTGATTTACAAATGTTTTATTTTTTTATGTAAGTCTGTCCTTTTCCTTCTTTGTAATTACTTTCTTTTCATGTTTTTCATGTCTTCCCCTCTCAAAACCAGATAAATATTTATTTGTATTTTCGTTTTTTTTTTAAGTTTATTTATTTCTTTTGAGGGCGAGAGAAAGCAGACATGCATGTGCTCATGGGTGGAGGGGCAGAGGGAGAGAGAGAGAGAGAGAGAGAAATAGAGAGAGAGATTCCCAATCAGGATCCATGCTCAGCACTCAAGAAGGAGCCTGACCCAGTGCTCAATCCCACAACTGTGAGATCATGACCTGAGCCAAAATCAAGAGTTCGACACTTAACCAACTGAGCCACCCAAGTGCCCCTCATTTTTTATTATATTTTTATTTCAGAGAGAGAGGGAGGGAAGCAAGGAAGGAAGGGTGGGGACTTCAAGCAGGCTCCACACTCAGCACAGAGCCCAACAGGAGGTTCAAGCTCATAACCCTGAGATCGTGACCTGAGCTGAAATCAAGAATTGGACACTCAACTGACTGAGCCACCCAGGCACCCTTATTTGTACTTTTTTAGTTGTTTTTATTTCTTTTGTTTATTAAGTTAAACATTTTTTAAAAATATGTCCATATTTAAAGAAAAATATACCGAACACTTGAAAAAGGTACAGTACAAAGTTACATTGTCTTTACCCCTGGTCCTCAGTGTACTTCTCAGAATTTGTGTAGTGAGTTCTTGTGTATACTTTCAGAATTTATTTATGCCTGGACCAGTGTGTGTGTGTGTGTGTGTGTGTGTGTGTGTGTGTTTGTGTGTGTTTGTGTATGTGTGTGTGTGTGTGTCTGTGTGTGTGTGTGTGTCTGTGTGTGTGTGTTATTTTAATACATTTTGGGACAGGCCAGGGGCCCAAGGACCTGCATTTTAAAAAAAGCACCCAGGGCATTTTGTATGCACCCTTGCATATGTCATGACTCTGGTCTAGGGATCAGACCACCAGGGAAAATGTTGCTGAGGAAGCCTCTGGAAGCAGAGGGAGGAAAAATAAATAAATTAAAAAAGGGAAAAAGAAATGGAAACAGGTGGCTGCCTGCCACCACCAACTGTCATTTCTGAGGTTCCTCCTATGGGCACCCCACTCTTTTAGTCACTTTGTGCATTACCTCTTTTTGTCCTCACAATGCTATGATTAAATGGGGCTGCAGAGTTGCAGGAAGAAGTGCTAGTAAGTGGTGACACTGAAATGTGAACCTCTGCTTCCGGGACCTATGTTCTTTTCCTGGTCCATGCTTCCTCCTTCACCATTCCAATCACACAAAGCAGGAGGTGGGGGAGGGTGCTCCCATACACATGCTCTCCCTGGAAGGGGGAGATGTGATGGTGGCTGACTTGTTGGTACTCATTATGCGGATGTAACAAGTGACAAAGAAGGTAAGAATGACTGAGTCAGGGCAACTGGGAGGCTCAGTCGGTTGAGTGTCTGACTCTTGATTTCGGCTCAGGTCATGATTTCACAGTTATGGGATCGAGCCCCAAGTCAGGCTCCATGCTGAGTGCTGAGCATGGAGCCTCTTTGGGATTCTCTGTCTCTTTGTCTCTCTCTGTCTCTCTCTCCCTCTGCTCTGCCTCCACTCATGTGCATGCACTCTCTCTTCTCTCTACAAAAAAACAAAAAACAAAAAACAAAAACAAACAAACAAACAAAAACCAGCTGAGTCATCAGGGAATCTGGTAATATGGAGAGCCAACCTGAATGATTAGAATTCATGGAGAATTTTCAGTCTAACATGCTCAGTTTGGCCACTGGCAATGCCTCATTTCTCAGACAACTCTTCAGTCAACCATCCTGTGAGTCACCATCACAAAACAACAACAACAACAACAACAACCCCACTGAGTGTGATTATAGAAACCCACCAGGCACCAAAAACAGCAAAGCATTTGGAATCTGGGAAGGCCCCAAATTCACGTTTCCTTCTGATTTTTAAATCCATGTGTGCTTCTTGGAAAATCTAATCCACATGTTTTGGGATCATTTATACTAAATCCATCAAAGTGCAGTTTTATAAGACCAATTTGATGTCTAAGAAGCCTGATGTACTTTCTCTTTCTTTCTTTTTTAATCACAAGCCTCTAAAAGCATCTCCTTTCCCACCCGTATCCCCAATTTCTAAACCTGGAAGTTATATTTTGTCAGTAAGAACTAGGCCTAGAACCTGAAAACAGGAAACCTCAGGCCTAACCTAGTCTATGAAAAGTGACAAGTTTGAAATCCGGACAAATACATCCTGTCATTTCCCAGCAAAGTCCCCTCACAGCTGTGGGAAGAAAGCCCACCGTGCTGCAGATTCAGCCTCCTCCACAGACAGCCCTAGCCTGGCAGGGGAACACAAGATGGATTCCAGACCCTTCTTTTTAATTCAAAGAGAGCTCTGCCCACTTTTCTCAGGGTAGCATTCTGGAAGCCCCACTTAATGATTCATTCCAGTGAAATCCACAGGATACTAAACCATGATGAATAGATTCCAAACTGTTTCTGTCTCACTCCCATGGAAGCACTTCTTTGAGAAGAGCATCCTTGCGTCTGCCAGATGCTAATCACCTAGAGCCTCTTCGGGGCCACCTGAAATAGAAGGAAAACAATGAGCGTTATCCACAACACAGTTCCAAGTAGGGAAAGAGTAATTACATCCAAATCCATTGTTCCTCATTTATTTCATATGTTCTTTTCCCCTTGTGCTTTGCTAAGTTGGTTGTAATTGCCATATAGTTGTTCCAACTTGGGGCTCCTATTAAATTACTAACATTTAGACTCTGTTTTCAGCAGTCCTTCAAAAGCAAACCCAAATCCTGCATGAATTGCTCCCTCTCATGAGATTCCATTTCAAGTTAAAAGGAATAAATTGATAGAAAACAGTGGGATGATTCCTCAAGAAATTAAAAATAGAATTACCATATGATCCAGCAATTTCATTTTTGGGTATATAGCCAAAAGAATCGAAAAACAGAGTCTCAAGAGATCTTTGTCCACCAACGTTCACAGCAGCATTATTCATAAAAGGCAAATGGTTGAAGCAACCCCAAGCATCCATTGACAGATAAATGAAAAAATAAAAAATAATGTATGTATACACACACACACTGAAATATTAACCGTAAAAGGAGAGAAATTCTGACACATGCTAAAACATGGATGAACCTTGAGACTATTATGGTAAGTGAAATAAGACCAGCATAGGAAGGACAAATACTGTCTGATTTTACTTAAATGAGGTAGCCAGAGTACACAAACTCATGGAGACAGAAAGTAGAACGGTGACTGCCAGGGGCAGGGGAGGGAAAATGGAGAGTCAATGTTTAATAGGTACAGAGTTTCAGTTTTACAAGATGAAAAGAGTTCAAGAGATGGATGGTGATGATGGCTGTGCAACAGGGTGGTTATACTTAATGCCACTGAACTATAATGGTTAGGATGATAAATTTTATGTCTATTTTGCCTACAATTAAAAGAAAAAAGGAATAGACTGAACTCAAATAGATGAAGAGTTGTTATCCACTGAAGTTGCTTTGTAATTCATCAGCATCTGCCTTGGGAAGTTTAATCTGGTTTTGTCCTTCATCTTGGGAATAATCTTTGACTGGAAAGAACAAGAATATGTTACTTGGTCTTTTTTTGAACCTTCATTGCTATCATCACTATTTCTTAACCTTAATGTTTTGTTTGTTGTTTTTCAGTTTATTTATTTATTTTGAGAGAGAAAGAGAGAGCATGAGTGGGAAAAGGGCAGAAAGAGAGGGAGAGAAAGAATCTCAAGCTGACAGCACAGAGGCCAGCGCAGGGCTTGAACTCATGGACCATGAGATCATGACCTGAAGGAAAATCAAGAGTTGGATGCTTAACCAACTCAGCCACCCAGGTGCCCCATCTTCACCTTAATGTTAATGCAGAACTGGTAAGGTTTTTTGAGAAACTGATTTTGAGAAGTAATCAGTTGAATATGAATTTCCCCCTGCCAAAAGCCTGAGGAATAATACAGCCTTCAAGACTACAGTGGCAGAGTGAAACCAAATACTAATTACATCCTTTGAAACCCAAGAAAAAACTATCCACAAATAGGTACAATCAAGTGGGAAATATAGGCATACAAACTCATGCTATAGTCTTTAAAAAGTGGTGACCCAAGAAAGAGACAAAAATGCAGAAGCTGACTTAACAGTCCTTTTTTTTTAATGTTTTATTTATTTCTGAGAGAGAGAGAGAGAGAGAAAGAGAGAGAAAGAGACAGCATGAGCAGGGGAGGGTCAGAGAGAGAGGGAGACAGAGAATCTGAAGCAGGCTCCAGGCTCTGAGCTGGCTGTTCAGCACAGAGCCCGACACGGGACTCGAACCCACGAACTGCAAGATCATGACCTGAGCCGAAGTCGGCACTCAAACGACTGACCAACCCAGGCACCCCAGCTGATGTTAACACTCCTACCTTACCCTCCAACATAGCCCTCTAAAAGAGTAGTGGCCAAAAAAAAAAAAAAAAAAAAAGAGTAGAAAAAGATCCCCTTAATCAATGAGTTCAGGGGTAGGTTTTACTTTTATTTTAGGTGTGGTATCCTTTAAAATATGGTTATACTCTAGAGTTATGGCAAAGAATGGTAATCAATCCCTTGATTCACTTTGACTTGGACTTTTGACCTTCATCCCTAACATTTTGCTTGAGGCAAGAATTTAGACAGCTCTTGTAGAAGGAGAGAGGTATCATGTAGAAGTAGAGCATCAGGTCATTCCAGATCAAAGCCATTGCAAAAGAAGACCCAATGTTCACAGAATCAAAAATTGATGGTGGTGGTTGGGGCGAGGAGTGTCCAAGTTTAACAATAATTAAAAAAAAAAAAGATAGAGGTAGAAAATGCAGGGAAGTTAGGGAAGAAAATGTGTGAGAATGTATGAGGGCCTCTAGAGACTGACCTGTTGAAGAGGAAGGGAACGGCTCAGAGAAAATGCGGGTGAACGTTTTTGATCACGAATGAAATCTTGGAGGACAAGCATGCAAATTGTTAGACTCACCATGTGATTACATGTCTGGAAAAGTGAGGTACAGACCAAAGGGACTTGAATGTCAATGGGGGAAACTTTTAGTGGAAATACGAGAATTTGGATCTCTGCCATGGGAGAAGTTCAAGGGATGACTGATGGGGCATTTTGTCCCATTTTCTGCCTTCCAACCAGAATAACACCAAGGCTCTCCCACATTAAGTTCCATATCCAGAAAGAGAAACCACAACCTCCATTTGATTCGTAGCCACTGCCTGACCAAACAGGAAGTTTGTCCTAATGTCTACAGAATTCAAACTGTTTGTGGAAGCTGGAAGTCTTGCTCGCACACAATGAGTCAGTCACCATTAACCAGAGAAGTGAGTTAGGGCAACCACTCTGGACAATATGTTATTTTGGAAGTGAGGATTTCTTGTACAACATCTGAGCCTGGGAACATGGTGTGCTTTATATAAAGCAGAAAATAAACACAAGATTTCAAGGAATTCCTCTCCCACATGACCAATTCAAAAACCCAAGTTGACAAACCCAAGTACTAAATAGATTCAATGAGCATGCATTTACTCTAACTTTAAAAATACAATACACATGAAACTCTTTCAGAAGGTTTTTTTTCCTAAAAGAGGAATTTCCTGAAATAGAGACAACTGGCCACAATAATTGTTTTCTTATCAAGTTTTTATCAAATATAGCCTTTCAAATGACATTGAAAGGGCAGCAGAAAGAATTGGTCTTTTGTGTAGGAGGATTAAAGATCATAAGTTTGGTGTGATATTAGGAAGTAAAATCAGTCAGTCCTACTCAAAATAACTGATAAAGGTTTAGTATTGGTATGTGAATTATTTAAGAGCATCTTGTTTTTAATTTGGGAAAGAGGGATACATACCTCATTGCTTCTTGTTGGCTATTTTAATGTGGTTTATTTGTGGCTGATATTACTTCCCCCTATTATCCGTCTTCTCCTTCCATAATAAAACCCATGATTATTAACGAAGCCGATGGCTGCTTGGAAAAAGGACAGCTAGGTGTGGTCATGTGGCTAATTCTGGCTACTTCAAAGAGGAAGTGGTGTCTGCAGCATTTGAGTGCACCTTTAAAGAGAGGAGGCATATTCTTCTTTCCCTCTCTCTCTTCTGTGTACGTCAGAATTCAGATGTGATGGGTGAAGTACTAGTAATCAGTTAGGGCCACGGGACCCTCGAGGATGGAAGCCATGCTCAGTGAAGCAACAAAACTGAAGGAGCCTGGGTCTCTGACACTGTGCAGTGCCCAAACTGTCGTGGACCGACAGTGTCTAGATTCCTGGAACATAAAAGGAATAACCATCCATATCGATTAAACTATTGTTATTTTAAGTTTATCTGTTATAGCCAAAGCTACTCCTGGCTAATGTTCTATTTTAAAAGTGTTTTTGTTTTATCAAGGGAGGGACAGAGAAGTCTAAATTCTCTAATATGACAACTTAAAGCTGGTTGTTAAGATGTCATGGTCATAATCCACTGTCCTCTCCCTATCTGTTATTTAGGCATTTGATTCTGTATCTCCCAACACCTCCAAGAGACTTGGGAGGACTTTGCAATGGAACAGCTAAAAGCAGTGAGGTTCTCAACCAAGAGTAGACACAATGTGTAGGCTAGATCCTGTGTTTTCAAGGTGAAAAGGACCTGTGATTGCTCATCTTTATCAGGGAAAACTGGCTGAAAGAAAAATTCTAGCACTCCAGCTTGACATCTCATCACTAGGGTTTTATTTTACTTTTTTTAGGTTAAATCTTTAGGTAAAATTTCCTTTTAAAATGCAAACTCATTGATGGGGTGCCTGGGTGGCTCAAGTCTTGATCTCACAGCTTGTGGGTTTGAGCCCCAATGGGGCTCTGTGCTGACAGCTCAGATTCTGTGTCTCGGTCTCTCTCTGCCCCTCCCCTGCTCATGCTCTGTCTCTGTCTCTCTCTCAAAAATAAATAAATGTTTAAAAATTTTTTAAAAATTAAGTGCAAACTCGTTGAGAGGTCAGAGTAAGTCCTTTATACTTCAGTGTAAGGCTTATCCTATTTCATTCCTGACTCTAGAAAAGTTTTTGGAAGGTAAAAGATATGGGTGTTGAGAGAAAGGAAAGAAAAGCATGGAAATTGAGAAGTTGGAAGTAGAAGGGAAAAGAGAGACTCAAAAGACTATCTTCAGAGATTTCAAATTATGCAAGGACTATTCGTATGAATAATGTCTAGGACACTCATTCCCTGAGTGACTAAAAGCATATAGTAAATAAAGGATACTCATTCCATGGGCTCCATGGTCAACCAAATTATTAAAAGGCATCTTTGAAATCATTAGGGAAATTTGAACATTGACTACTTGATAATATTAGGAAATTGTTATAATCTGTTTAGTTGTAATAATAGTATTGTGACCTTGGATTAGGCCATAGCCTTAAATATGATCCTGAAAGCATAAGCAACAAAAGAGAAAATCAATTGGAGTTCATCAACATTTACAACTTTTGTGTATCAAAGGACACCATAAAGAAAGTAAAAATAAAGCTCACAGAATGGGTAAAAACATTTTCAAATCATAGTTTTGACAAGGGTATAATATCCAGAATATATTTAAAAAAAAACAAAAAACCTCTTACAATACAACAGTAAAAAAGACAACCCAATTTAAAAATGGGCAAAGGAATTGAATAGACATTTTCAAAAAAAACATCTATAAGCAACTAATAAGCAAATAGATGTTCAACATAATTAGTCACTAGGGAAATGCAAATCAAAACCACAGTGAGATATCATCTCACACCCACTAGGATGATTATAGTCAGAAAAACATAATAACAAGTGTTAACAAGATTGCAGAGAAATCAGGGCACCTGGGTGGTTCAGTTGGCTAAGGATTGGATTCTTGATTTCAGCTCAGATCATGATCTCACAGTTTATGAGATCAAGTTCCACATCAAGGTCTGTACAGACAGTGCAGAGCCTGCTTGGGATTCTTCTTTCTCTCTCTCAAAATAAAAATAAATAAGTTTAAAAAGAAGAATGTGCAGAAATCAGAACTACATATATTGCTGGTAGGAATGTAAAAATGGTACAATCACTTTGGAAAATAGTTCAACAGCTCTTTGAAAAGTTACATGTAGACTTGCCATACAATCCAGTAATCCCATTCATACACACACACACACACACGCACACACGCGCGCGCGCGCGCACACACACACACACACAGATACTCAATAGAAATGAAAATATATATTCTCACAAGAAGCGGTACCAGCCCAAACGTCCATCAGCTGATGAATGGATAAACAAAATGTGGCATATCCATACTGTGGAATATTATTCAGCCACAAGAAGGAATGAAGTACTGGTAGCTTGCACAACATCAATAAACCTCAAAAACATATATGCTATGAGAAAGAAGCCAGACAAAAAGGCTACATATTGTGTAATTCCATTTATATGAAATGTTCAAAATAGGTAAATCTATACAACAGAAATGAGACTGAGAGTTGCAAGGATGTGGGGAGAAGGGAATTGGGAGTGAGCGCTAAGGTGTACTGGAACTGCTCTGGAAGTTCCTGTTTTCTGTGCTCACCAGTGGTGAAGAACAACATTTTCACATAATATGAAAAACAATTCAATTGTATATTTTTAAATGGCTAAAATGGTGATTTTATATTTTGTGATTTTATCTCAAAAAATTTTTCTAAAAATAGTATTGTATATATGTCTTCAAAAAGAGTTCTTGTCCCTTAAAGCTGTATAGTATGCTTATTAATGGTCTGATGCCTTGGATTTGCTTTTTAAAAATCTAGTGGAGGGGGGGGGGCGCTTGAGTGGCTCACTTGGTTAAGTATTTGACTCTTGATTTGGCTCAGGTCAAGATCTCACAGTTCGTGGGATGGAGCCCTGCATCAGGCTCTGCTCTGACAGTGCAGAACCTGCTTGAGATTCTCTCTCTCCCTCTCGTTCAGTGTCTCCCCCATACACATGCATTCTCTCTCTCTCTCTCTCTCTCTCTCCCCCCACCTTCAAAATAAATAAACTTAAAATAATCTAGTGGGGTGGGGAGTGGGGGTTTGCTTGGCAATGGGGAGGGTAGAGATGCAACAAGATTGGCCATAAGGTCATAATAATTAGAGTTGCATGATCATTCTCTCTGCTTTTGTATGTGTTTGAAAGTTTTCATAAATAAGAGTTTAAAATCAGCCAGTTGGCTGCTACTGGGTCACAAATGAGTTGGCTCTTAATAATAGCGTCAATCATAGTATGTTAGAAATAGTAAGTCCTTACAGATCATCTAATTCATTTGTGTATTCAAATGTGGAGACTGACACCCTGGGAGAAAAAGTGTTGGCCCAAATGGTTAGAATTAGGTTTAGAACAGAGGTCTGCAAACTATGAGGAGCCATACAGTAAATATTTTAGGTTTTGCAGGCCGGTTTCTGTTGTAACCAACAAACTCTACTGTGATAGCATGAACGTTGCCATGGACTTGAATACACACTTTTCTAAAGAAAATATGCAGTGGCCAACAGACACATGAAAAGATGCTCACCATCCCTAGTCATTAGGGAAATGCAAATTAAAATCACAATAAGATACCATCTCACACCTGTTAGAATGGCTATTATAAAGAAGATAAGAGATAACAAATGCTGGTATGGATACGGAGAAAAGGAAATACTTGTGCACTGTTGGTGAGATTGTAAAGTGGTACAGCCATTGTAGAAAACAATATGGTGGATACTGAAGAAATTAAAAACAAAACTACCATATGATCCAGAAATTCCACTACTGGGCATTTACACAAAGAAAATAAAAACACTAACTTAAAAAGATACCTGCATCCCATGTTCACAACAGTATTATTTACAAGAAGCAGCTTAAGTGTTCATCGATGGATGAATAGTTCTCATTGCAAGGAGAATTTTTTTCCTTTCCTTTTTATTGTAGCCATATGAGAGTTCAGGTATTAACTAAACCTACTGGGACAATCATTTCACAATATATTAAGTCAAACCATCATGCTATACTCCTTAAACTTGTACAGTGATATATGTCAATTATTTCTCAATAAAACTGGAAAAAAAAAGAGAAGGTAATATAGTATATAAAGAAATGTGCATATCTGTTTTCCAATAAAATTTTATTTACTTACTACATTATTTATTATTTTATGTATGTATTTACATGTGGTGCATGAGCCAAATTTGTTTGGCTCACAAGCTATAGCTTGCCAACCTCTGGTATAGAAGAAATGAATTGTCCAGACTCTAAATGCTGATCTCTTTCCTCTGGGCTAAGTTACAAATGCATAAGTGGAACAAACAAGTAATTGGCTTATACTCACAAAAATGGCTCAAAAGGAAGAAAAAACCCATCCTTGAGTCAGAGCCACCCTGTCCCATCTATTCCTCACCAATTGGATCTACAAATGACAGAGGTATGGCATCTTCAAATTACTCTGTTCTGTGACACAGATGTCATTAAAAGTAGCATAAATAAATATGACCTCTAAATCAATTTGAATGGGGGGATGGGGGAGAAAAGGTATTTCTCAGAAATAATTTTAAATTAAAAACATTTTTTAATGTTTATTTTTATTTTGGGGAGAGAGGAACAGAGCATGAGTGGGGGAGGGGCAGAGAGACAAGAGGGCACAGAATCCAAAGCAGGCCCCAGGCTCTGGGCTGTCAGCACACAGCCCCACACAGGGTTCAAACCCACGGACCACTAGATCATGACCTGAGCTGAAGTCAGATGCTCAACCGAGTGAGGCACCCAGGTGCCCCACAGAAACAATTTTTGAAAGAAGACATTATCATACATGGTCCTGGGCAGAATTGTTTCTAAGTCAGTCTTTCAGTTTTAAATACTTCAGAAGAAGTTTCATGATTCTTCTTAATCTTGGTTAATAGCTTAATTAACCAAAATAAATAAAAGTGAAGATAATGATATATAATATTCAATGAGCCTTTACTTTATGTAAGGCATTCTGCTTTGGCATGAAATATCACACTGAATCCTTACAAAAACCCAGAGAGTTTTCCAGAACAGGAAATGTATAGAACAGGTATTTGAAGATTCTGACAGGTAAGTGGTTGCATATGGATTGAGGAGAAAGACCAGAACTCAACAGACCACCAAACTGGCGATGTTTGCCATTTTTTTCCTATCTGGTCTTCCTAGCCTGAACTCAGGGAAACCTGGAACCTGGAAGTGGGCATTCGTGTCAACAGATAGAGCTGCAGGGGAAGCTCTCTAGATGTGGCTCAGAAAAGGAAACTCCTAAAACTCAGAGAAGATTGAGAGGTCCCCTTCCCTCTGTTTTCCCTCTCTCCATTTTCTTGTACCCCATAATCCCACAGCAGCCAGCCTTCAAAAAGGCCACAATTCAATGAGAGCCAGAACTATGAAAGAAGGAAGCTTCCCTCTCCAGTTGATGGAGGTGTGATCCCAAAAGTAAGGTGAACTGGGTTGCCAGTTACCTTCTCTCTCTCTCCAAACTTCCACCGATTGACCATATGGATGGCAAAGTGGGACAGCTAAAGACATAGCATTCTGGCCAGAGGACCAAAGAGTGAAGCCCAGGGAGCTAGAAATTAAAGGAAAATTGCATGGAGGAAGGAGTTCACCAAACTGAACCAATAGTTTTTTGTGAACTACCAGCTTACCCTCTAGTTGTGCTCACACGGATTTGATTCTTGTGGGCATACCAAAATGGCCTAAACACTACCCAGGTTGCAGAATACATGGTGCATATGGGGGGCAGGAGGCAGGTGTGACCAGAAAGAAACAGCAGGAGATAGTCTTTCTTGGTATGCAACTGCTCTGTATCCTGACTGTGGTGGCGATAATATGAATCTATACAGTTATTAAAATTCGTAACATTCAACACCAAACAAAACCCCACCCCTTTATATAATTTTTAAAATAGAGTGAGCCACAACAAAATCACAGTGAGATAATTTATCTCTCACATTTCTTGGCTGCAAACCTCACAAATGAGTCTAGCTTACTTAGGCAGAAAGGGCTTTGTTTGAAGATTATCGATTGGCTCACAGAATTAACAAGAAGGGCAAAGAACTAGGACTGGGAAGGTGATACTGGAGACACCTCCTGCTAGTGCTTGGTGTTCGGTCCTGCCAGGGTCATTCGTATCTGTCTGTCCCTGAGGCTTCCAGAGAGATTCCCAAATGGGCAGAGGGACAAGCCTGAACAGGAGGGGAGCTCAAAGTCAGGCGGCAAAAATAAACACATAAAATACAATCATCAGCCCTTCCTACAGTTGAGAAAACCAAGGAATGTAGAGTTTCTATAACTTCATTGAGTTCACACAATTTTGACAGGATTCAAAGTTGTGCCCACACACAACACAGTGATAGCTGAAAATGTCTCCAGCGTCAAGAGAGCTTTGTGGAAACAATACTACCTGTCTAAACACAAAGAAGAGAAGTGATTTGAAAAAGAAATTCCAACTTCCTCCTGGCTCTGCAATTCAAGGGAATGTTAACCCACCTGTTTGTTTTTCTTTATGGCTTTATTTTGTCCTTGAAATATAAACATTGAAATTTGTGAGTATATGTGTTGCCTCTGATAGATTCTTAGAGCAGCTGTATCCCAAACTTTTTGATCATATACCAATTGGCAAGTGTTTTTGAACATTATCCTAATATATGGAAGTTTATTCACAAATTACATATATACTATAATATTTATATATTGTGTGCATTCTAAATAACATCTAAAAACTGGGGAGAAAGGATAAAATACTATTTTAAAATAATGTTCTTGAAAATAATACAAAATCCTTTATTATTTAATTTAAAATTTTTAATGTGAGCAATGTTATTGAATATGCTTCAAACATCTGATCCCAAACTCAGCTTTTATACTTGATTTTAGTGGAAGCTATAGCTGGAAAAAATTCACAAAAATATGTAAATCCAAATGAAAAAAGTACATCATGGGCTGTGTTTATTAAACTATGGTTGCTATTATTTTAACCTCATCTACCAATTATGCAAAAGTTTTCTGTGGGTGGGAGGGAAGAATCTGATTAGTAAATTTCCATTGCTGCTGCTATTGGGCAAAAATTGGAAGATGCTGCATTTTTGTATTTTTAACAAATGGCTTCAAGATTCACTGAAATTTTTTTAGCTAGAAAAATTTAAAAGGGTTAGAAAACCATGATTCCCAGCTTTAAACTGCTGTGCAGATGAGAGGGTTTTATAAGTGCCAACCGGATACCGTTTGCAAAAGCGAAATCTTGAGATGATGGAAATGTTTTTTGAATATTCCTTTTTAAAATTCTCTATTACACAAATTTCTTTTAAAAAATAGTCCCCTGGGGCACCTGGGTGGCTCAGTCAGTTTAACGTCTGACTTGATTTCAGCTCAGATCATAATCTTATGGTTCATGGGGTTGAGCCCCTAGCCAGCTCATAGAACAGTTGGAGGCTACTTGAGATTCTCCCTCTCCCTCTCTCTGGCCCTCCCCAGCTCATGCATGCTCTCTCTCTCTCTCTCCTTCTCTCACTCTCAAAAATAATTAAATAAAAAACACACTTAAAAGTGGTTTTTTGGGGCGCCTGGGTGGCTTAGTCGGTTAAGCGTCCGACTTTCCGACTTTCGCTTAGGTCATGATCTCGCGGTTTGTGGGTTCGAGCCCCGCGTCGGGCTCTGTGCTGACTGCCAGCTCGGAGCCTGGAGCCTGTTTCAGTCTGTGACTCCCTCTCTCTCTGTCCCTCCCCTGCTCATGCTGTCTCTCTCTCCTAGAAATAAATAAAACATTAAAAAAAAAAAAAGTGGTTTTTTTTGCTTACTGTTCAACATAGCCTTTATCTTAAATGAATAGACCAAAAATGATAATCGTTTTTTAAAAAGCTGCTAGATAATGTTTAGATTATACATTAACCTATATTAATGTGATCATTATGTTGTACACCTGAAACTAATGTAACATTGTATATCAACTATAATTTTTAAAAAAATCTACTAAGGAGCATCCTATCAACAACTATATGGCATCAGAGAAAATATCAACAAATTTAGTACACTTCATCTTTCATGAAACAAATCTCATACTTTGTCCTTCCCTTTCAGTGGAATTCTGCTTCCATCTTTGGTGGGCTAGGTTGTTTCCAAACCACATTCCTATTTAAAACAACCAGAAAAATTAAATTAAAAAATTCTAAAAATTTGTTTCAAAGTAGTATTAGAGAGGGGTGCCTGGGTGGCTCAGCAAGTTAAGCGTCCAACTTTGGCTCAGGTCATGATCCTGACCTTCGGCTCAGGCTAGTGAGTTCAAGCCCCACACTGGACTCTCTGCTGTCCTCTCTCTCTTCAGGTCCTCTGTTCCTCTCTCTCTCTGCCCCTTCCTTGCTCTCGCTCTCTCTCTCTCCACACACACACACACACACACACACACATACACACACACATACACACACACTCCCCCTCCCTCTCAAAAAGAAATAAACATTAAAAAAAGAAGAAGAAGAAAGTATTAGACAGTTACTAATGTGTGGTCCAAGACCCAGGAAAGAGTGGAATCCCCAGGTGGGCTCAGCATTTAGAGCTGCTTTTTTCTTTTGGGCAATTGCCAGTCTAAAAGTTAATGGATGGAGGCTAAACAAAGTTTCCAACAGATTCACAGGCCTAGGGGAACAAAAGTCAGAGGAGGAGCCCTGGTAAGTATTTCCTGGGCTAAACCAGTAAGTAAGGTGAACAGAAATAAATCATCCCTCTCAAAGACTGAAGTTCAGCTTTGAACCATCTCAGTTCCTGTTTGAATCCAGGTCACCTGCAATTGCCAGCCTCCCTTGCCTAGATAACTGCCCAATCAAAAGTTAATGTTCTTGGAGGAAGATACCACAATCCAGAGCTTTAGAATATTTCTTCAGTGTTAAGATCTCAAAACAAAACAAAAAAACACGTATAAGGGACGACAAGGCATAAATGACAATCAAGAGAAAAAGCACACTATAGATACAAGTGCACAAGAAACCCAAATAATGACATTTTCAGATACAAATTTAAAACTCCACACCCAAAAAACAAACAATTCAGTGATGAAATGGGCAGAAGACATGAACAGACACTTCTCCAGAGAGGACATCCAGATGGCCAACAGACACATGAAACGATGCTCAGCATCCCTCCTCATCAGGGAAATACAAATCAAAACCACACTGAGATACCACCTCACGCCAGTCAGAGTGGCTAAAATGAGCAAATCAGAGAACTCTAGATGCTGGCGAGGATGTGGAGAAACGGGCACCCTCCTGCACTGTTGGTGGGAATGTAAACTGGTACAGCCCCTCTGGAAAACAGTGTGGAGGTTCCTCAGGAAACTAACAATAGAACTCCCTTATGACCCAGCAATAGCACTGCTAGGAATTTACCCAAGGGATACAGAAATGCTGAGGCATAGGAGCACATGTACCCCAATGTTCATAGCAGCACTCTCCACAATAGCTAAAACATGGAAAGAGCCTAAGTGTCCATCAACAGATGAATGGATCAAGAAGATGTGGTTTATCTATACCATGGAATACTACATGGCAATGAGAAACAATGAAATCTGGCCATGGGTAGCAACATGGATGGACCTTGAGGGTGTTATGCTGAGCGAAATAAGTCAGGCAGAGAAGGACAAATATCATATGTTTGCACGTATAGGAGGATTGGGAGGAACTTGACGGAGGACCAAGGGGGAGAAGAAGGGCGGAAATGGTGGGGGAAAGGGAGAGAGGCAAACCATGAGAGACTCTTGAATGCTGACAAAAACGGAGGACTGATGGATGTGGGGGGGAGGAGGGATGGGCATGGAGGAGGGCACTTGTGGGGATGAGCACTGGGTGTTATATGGAAACCAACTTGACAATAAACTAAAAATAAAAAATAAAAGAAAATATATGTGTGTTCAAGCATTAAAAGACAAATCTGAAAATGATGGCAAGGAACTAGAAAGAATCAAACACAATCAAATAAAAATTTAAAAACTAGAAGACAACAAATGAAGATTTCAAAGGATGGATTTAACAGCAAATTAGACACAGCTTAAAAAGGTTATAAACTGAAAGGTAAGTCAAAAGAAATCTCTAGACTGAAACATGAAGAAATAAAAAGAAAAGAAAGAAAGCAGATATATGGTACAGGCTTTCTTTGGTGATATTGCTGGTTCAGTTCCAGACACTTTTTATTACAAATAAAGCAAATACTACAATAAAGTAAGTCAAGTGAATTTTTTGGTTTCTCAGTGCCTATAAAAGTTATGCTTATACTCTACTGCAGTCTATTAAGTGTGCAATAGCATTATGTCTAAGAAAACAATGTACATACCTTAATTAAATGGTACTTTGTTGCTAAAAAATGCTATCATTTGAGCTTCCAGTGAGTCATAATTACTAATCACAGATCACCATAATAAATGTATAATAATGAATGCATTTGAAATATTGTAAGAATTACTAAAATATGACACAAAGGCATGACATGAGCAAATACTGCTGGAAAAAAATGGCACTGATAGACTCGCCTGATGCAGGATTGCCACAAACCTTCCATTTGGAAAAAACACTATATCTGCAAAGTACAATAAAGTGAAGTGCAATAAAACAAGATATGCCTGTATGCAGTAACTAGGAAAAACATCTATAATTAGAAAAGAGAGCATATTGGGAAAAAAGAAGCATTTGAAGACAAAATGACAGAGAATTTTCCATAATTGATGATAGACATTAACCTACAGATTCAAATACTTTGACAGAGGAATTGAGGAAACTTCTGTGAGGTATAAAGTTTTTTGAACAGTTTTGTTTGTATAAAGTTAACCTAACTGATGGCATCTTGGGGCTCTCTGTAAATTTCTGGATTTACCCATTTGTTCAGCAACAGCTTGCCTATCAATTATGTGGAGAATGAATTTCATGTATGGTGCTATATTTGTGACTCCTGAATCCCTTATCTATTTATTCTGGTCAAAGCAGCCACTCCATTCAGTGGCAACATGTATTAAAACTTTCTATAAGTATTAGTGTTTTTGAACTTTGAAATATCATTTATTACAGAGGTACCTGAGTGGCTAAGTTGGTTAAGGTTCTGACTCTTGACTTCAGCTCAGGTCATGAAGTAACGGTTCGTGGGATCAAGCCCCGAGTCAGGCTCCATGCTGACAGCACAGAGCCTGCTTGGGATTCTTTCTCCCTCTCTTCTGACCCTCCCCTGCTCATGCTCTCTCTCTTTCAAAATACATAAATAAACTTAAAAAATAAATATCATTTATAAGAGCACCTGGGTGGCTCAGTCGATTAAGCATCTGACTTCAGCTTGGGTCATGATCTCATGGTCTGTGAGTTTGAGCCCCATGTCAGGCTCTGTGCTAGACAGCTCAGAGCCTGGAGCCTGCTTCAGATTCTGTCTCCCTCTCTCTCTACCCCTCCTCTGCTCATGCTCTCTTTCTCTCTCTCTCAAAAAATAAATATTAAAAAATGTTTATATATCATTTATTATTGAGATGATATATTCTGTGATATAATTTTACATAGAACTTCACACACAAAAAAGTAGGTTTTTGTATATTTAATTATTGAAATACTCTAGGAACTAAAATACACTTTGATATATTAGGACCATATAAGGTCCTAATTAACTATCTCAGATGTCAGCAAACACTTTCTGTAAAGGGCCAGATAATAAAAGTTTTACGGTCTGAGGGCCACTTATAGTCTTTGTTATAACTACTCGATTCTTCCGTTGTAGCATGTATTGTCACAAACAATACATAAACAAATTAGTGTGGCTGTGTTCCAGTAACAGAAATAAGCCAAAGGCCAGTTTGACAAGCAGACTGGAAAGGAAATCTCCCATTCTACATAATTTTTTTTATATGTATCTTCATATTATCAGCAATAATTTCTGTCTTCTAACATTATCTCCTAACAACAGAATATAATTTATGTCTTTCTTTGCTATGTTGATTCCTATGCCATTTTAACAATATGTTTCTGAATAACATTTTAAAACATCGTTATTAATAGAAAATAAAATAGTCCCCTAAAGGTTTATTATTGAGTTCAGAGAAATCTATATGGTACTGGATTGAGTAACATAAAATTTAAAAAAATTTTTTAACGTTTACTTATTTTTGAGACAGGGAGAGAGACAGAGCATGAGTGGGGGAGGGGCCGAGAGAGAGGGAGACAGAATCTGAAACAGGCTCTGAGATGTCAGCACAGAGCCTGATGCAGGGCTCAAACCCACAAACTGTGAGATCATGACCTGAGCCGAAGTCAGATGCTTAACCGACTGAACCACCCAGGTGCCCCTCAGTAACATATAAATTTAAACATTGCTGGAAAAACTGTAAAGCTTTATCTTCACATTCAGATTATCAGTTTTTATCTTCCTTATTGTGATGGCCTCACACTATCACCAGCTAATATCTTTTTATTCCCCCCCAGTTTTTTATTGTGGTATAATGAGTATAACATAACATTTTCCATTATAGTCATTTCTAGGTTATGGTTCAATGGTAGTAAATACATTCATAATATTGTGTAGCCACCACTACCATCTACTTCCACAGCTCTCTCCATCTTGTAAAACTGAAACCCTGTATCCATTAAACAGTAGCTCTCCATTCTTCCTTCTCCTCAGCCTCCAGCAAGCACAATTCTTCTTTTTCTTTTCTCGCATTTTTATTTTTTAATTAATTAATTAATTAAAATGTTAATTTACATCCATTTTAGTTAGCAGATAGTGCAACAGTGATCTCAGGAGTAGATTCCAGTGATTCATCCCCTGAGTATAACACCCAGTGCTCATCCCAACAAGTGTCTTCCTTAATGCCTTTTACCCCTTTAGCCCATTCCCCCTCCCATAAGCCCTCCAGCACCCCTCAGTTTGTTCTCTATATAACTAAGAGTCTCTTAATGGATCAAGAAGATGTGGTTTATATAGACAATGGAATACTACCTGGCAATGAGAAAGAATGAAATCACGCCATTTGCAGCAACATGGATGGAACTTGAGGGTATTATGCTAGGTGAAACAAGTCGGTCAGAGAAAGAGAGGTATATGTTTTCACTCATATGTGGATCTTGAGAAACTTAACAGAAAACCAGGGAGGAAGGGAAGGGGAAAAATAGTTACGGAGAGGGACGGAGAGAGGCAAACCAAAATAAATTCTTAAATCTGGAGAACAAACTGAAGGTTGATGAGGGACGGGAGGGAGGGGGAAATGGGTGATAGGCACTGAGGAGGGCACTTGCTGGGATGAGTACTGGGTGTTGTATGCAAGCAAATTTGACAATAAATTATATTTTTTTAAAAGTTAGAAAAAAAAAGTGTCTTATGTTTTGTCCCCCTGCCTGTTTTTATATTATTTTTGCTTCTCTTCCCTTATATCCAGGTTTGTATACTAAATTCCTCACATGAGTGAAGTCATATATTTGTCTTTTTCTGACAAATTTGGTTAGCATAATATCCTCTAGTTCCCTCCACATAGTGCAAATGGCAAGATTTCATTTTTTATTTTTTATTGCCCAGTAATTCTCCATTGTGTGTATATACCACATCTGCTTTGTCCACTCATCCATTGATGGACATTTGAGCTCTTTCCATACATTGGCTATTGTTGATAGTGCTGTTATAAACACTGGGGTGCATGTGTCCCTTTGAAACATCACACCTGTATCCCTTGGATAAATACCTAGTAGTGCAACTGCTGGGTCACAGGGTAGTTCTATTTTTAAATTTTTGAGGAACCTCCATACTGTTTTCCAGAGTAGCTGCACCAGTTTGCATTCCCACCAGCAGTGCAAAAGGGTTCCTCTTTCTCCACATTCTCACCAGCATCTGCTGTTGCCTGAGTTGCTAATTTTAGCTATTCTGACTGGCATGAGGTGGCATTTCAGTGTGGTTTTAATTTGTATTTCCCTGATGATGAGTGATGTTGAGCATCTTTTCATGTGTCTGTTTGCCATCTGGATAGCTTCTTCGGAGAAGTGTCTACTCATGTCTTTTGCCCATTTCTTCACTGGATGATTTGGTTTTTTGAGTGTTGAGTTTGATAAGTTCTTTATAGATTTTGGATACTAACCCTTTATCTGATATATCATTTGCAAATATCTTCTCCCATCCCGTCGGTTGCCTCTTAGTTTTGCTGAGTGTTTCCTTAGCTGTGCAGAAGCTTTTTATTTTGATGGGGTCCCAATAGTTCTTTTTAAAATTAATTTAATTAATTAAGTAATTAATTTAATTAATTAATTTAAAAAATTTCTGAGACAGAGAGAAAGACAGTGTCAGCAGAGGAAGATCAGAGAGAGAGAGAGATACAGAATCTGAAGCAGGCTCCAGGCTCTGAGCTAGATGTCAGCACAGAGCCCAATGCGGGGCTCAAACCCACCATCTGTGAGACCATGACCTGAGCCAAAGTCGGATGCTCAACTGACTGAGCCACCCAGGCACCTCCAACAGTTCATTTTTACTTCTGTTTCCCTTGCCTCTGGAGACATGTTGAGTAAGAAGTTGCTGTGGCCAAGATCAAAGATCCAGCAACCACAATTCCACTCTATGTCTCTATGCTTTTTATCACTCTAACTATCCCATGTAAGTGGAATTATGCAGTGTTTGCCTTTTTCTCATTGGCTTCTTTCACTTAGCATAATGTCCTTGAGGTTCTGCCACATTATACCATATATCAGAATTCCCGCATTTTTTAAGGCTGAATAATATTCCATTGTTTATATATATTACATTTTGTGTTTCCATTCATCTGCCGATGTACATGGGTTGCTTCATTGTTTTAGTTATTAGGAATAATGCTACTATAAACATGGGTGTACTATAGTATCCTAAATAACCACGCAGGGAGAGCGTCATTACAGAGGATAATGGATAGAAATGTATACTTCAAATAGTCTCTTGGCAGTCTCTCACCCTGTGGGCTGACTTTAAACCAACATTGTTTGAATCTCATGTGGCTGTTGCTTGTACTGGCTATCACTGTGCCTTGTCTACCATTCACTTTTTATTTTTTAAATGCTTATTTATGTATTTTGAGAGAGAGAGAGCATGTGCACGCACATGCATGATGGGGAAGGGGAGAAAGAGAGAGAGGCTGAGAGAGAATTCAGAGCCTGACAGGGGTCTCCACTCACAAACTGTGAGGTCACGACCTGAGGAGAGATCAAGAGTCGGATGGTCAACCAACTGAGCCACTCAGACACCCCTACCATTTCCTTAATGTAAATATGTGCTGACATTAAAAGTATTATCTTCAATCTTAAGCTTCTTTGCAGGTATCTTTTAAAGCCATTTGTCAATTACTTGTCATTTATTTGTTAAAAGTAAATAATATTATGGATAAGTCCCCTCAATTGAGTATATGCAAAGAGCACATAGTTACCAAAAGGAGAGGCCTCTGAGGTAGTGAGCTATTTGCCTCACCTCAGGACATCTTGGTTAACATCTGTGTAATATGACTAACATAAAGACCTAGCTGTTTTAGTAAATATTTATAAAGCTGACTTTGTTTTAAAATTTTTTATGAAAAGTAAACATATTCAGAAGTTCTATTATTTTCTTCTCATACCCTAGTGAATCATTAGTTATTACTTGAGTGATTTACTCTCACTCTAACCATGCGTCTAAAAATTAAAGAACATTTGAGGCAATGGTACTTTATTATCTTAAAATACTTTTCTCGTTGGAGGATTCCAAAACATTCAACTATGTTTCTACAAGTATATAAGTAGTAGCTCTCAGCTTTTTTGAGATATAGAGTCTTTAGAGAACTCAAGTCTATAGAATTTTTTTTTAAATGTTATTCTAAAAATTTTTAATGTTTATATATTTTTGATAGAGACAGGGTGTGACGAGGGGAGGGGGCAGAGAGAGGGAGATACAGAATCTGAAGCAGGCTCCAGGCTCTGAGCTGTCAGCACAGAGCCCAATGTAGGGCTCGAACTCGCAGACCACAAGAATATGACCTGAGCTAAAGGTGGACACTTAACCAACTGAGCCACCCAATCGCCTCTATAGAATCTGTCTTTAAAAAAAAGAACATAAGTTTTTTCCTCCTTCTCTTCTCCCTTTCCTTCTTCCTTCCTCCCTTCCTCCCCCCCCTCCTTCCCTCTTTCTTCCTTCCTCTTTCTTCCCCCCACCTGCCTTCTTTTCCACTTCTCTTCTTAGTTTGGCCCAAAAATCTGTGGGGTCAGCAAACTGGGTGAAAAAGATGCATATAGTATCCCCAGGGAATACCAGGGACCTGCATAGGGAAATTATGCCAGTATGGGCAGTGGCATCTCAGAGGATATGCCACTTGTGTGTGGATATGCCTTGTGTGGACATTCTACACAAGGAATATATCCTAAGCAAGGTAGAGAAGGATTGAGCAAGTAGGTAGCTATATTGAGGAAATGGGACCTAGGCTTCACCTTGTGGGAGGAGGGGCCTACAGCCATGGAAATAGGGAAGGAGAGAATGAATCTGGCGTTATATTGGAATCAGAGATATCAGACTGAACATGTGTTTTTAAGGTAGATAGATGATAGCGAAATATAGAAATAAATGTGTGAATGCATACATCTGTGTACGCACATACGTACACATATTCCTGGGTGTGTCCATTGAGAAGGCCTGGGACCTGCAATACCTCAATAACAATGAAGTACCTAGTGCCCAGATTTGGACTTCTAAAATCTACCCTCCTCTAATAGATCCTAGAGCTTATTGGGAAAATGACCAGTTCAAGGGCTGGGACAGGGAAAGTACAAGATAAACTTGGAACATCTGTTATGCCAGAAATTTTAAAGCACTCAAAAAATGATGGGGATATATGAGAAGTTAGTTTGAAGGGGCTCCCACTGGCCAAATCTAAGACAATAGATCATCAAAATGAAAAATGATAATCATGTATCCTAACCTCTTGAAAAACCCTGAGTCCACACTTAACTATCTATCATAATAAAATAAAATATAAATAAACGTGGAAAATAGAAAGCCCCATCTCATAGTAGAATGTCAACAATAAATGTAGAAAAGGATGTTAAAATCAGTAGGGGAAAGTTTGGTGACTTTGATGAACAGATAACTGAATAATAGTGCAAAAATAAGGTAACATTGGGGAAGCCAGACCGCTTGAGTTTCAGTTGACCGAAAAGAGAACACCGTGAACATTATAAAGATAATGGATTAAAATACATCAAATATGTTTAAGTTCAAGAGTTCATAGATTCAAAAAACTACTCACAAAACCCCATTGGCTGCTTCTAAAGGATTTTAGGGAACCACCTCACTATTTTGAAAAGCAGTAAGTTGAGGGAAAGGATCAAGCATTTATCCTACTTGTGCTACATGACGTAAGCCTTGTGGTAACCAAAACAGTTGCAGAGAGAACATCCCCTTTAAGGAAGCATCCCAGTTCAGAAATGAAGGAGGAACAAAGGGATTAGAACAGCATCATTTTGCAGCGCTGAATGAATTACTGGAAGCAAACAGGGAACACCGGTGGCAGATAATATCACAAAGAGAAAAACAACCACACAGCATCGCCCGAGAGAAGCGTCCCCTGCCACCCATGAGTTTATCTCACCAAGTATAAACAAACCTGCACCTGAGCAAGACTCCCACTCCAATTTCCACAAAACACCAAGTTCATACAGGGAGATGTTAAATCACCAGAGATATAATCGGTAAAATCCAGACTTTTGAAACTATAGAAGAAACAACCTCATTCGATTTTCAACAAAAATTTGCAAGGCAGAACAACGAAAGAAATTCAGAAAGACTTAAGAGATGTACAGCCTAATCATGACGTATGGACCTTAACTGGGTCCTGATTCAAACAAGCCAGCTATTTTAACAATTATGAGACAGATAAGGAGATATGAACATCAGCTTGGATACTTAATATTACGGAATAACTATTAACTGTTTAACTGTTATGATAATTGCATTGCTTATGTTTTCAGAGGAGTCCTTATTTTTTACAGATACATATTGAAATATTACAGATGAAATGATACAGATCAAAAAATATCCTTTTAAAATTTTCTTTAGAATACTTGAAGTGGGGGGAGAAAGCTAAAGTATATATGAATAAGATTAGCCATGCGCTGATAATTGTCGAAGACGGGTGATATGCAGATTGAATACTTAAGCTGATTCTTCGTACTCCATCCATTTTGCATCGGTTTGACATTTTTCATAATAAAACTTTTTTCCCCTATAATTGGCATGCCATCTCAAACACAAGGCGCCCACAAGTGGTGGTCACAGGGCACCAGCCAGGCTGACAGGATGACTTGGGGATAGAAGTCCAGCCCTGGCCTCTCGTGCCAAGCCATGTGTCTTAGAGGGCAGTGGTATCAGGAAGAAAGACTGGTTCGGTTAGAGAAGTCATCTGTTTGCTTTTCATAGGGGAGAAATTATTCTTTAGAAATTTGCATCAAGGTGGCAGTCAGGGAGTTCTAGAAAGGGGTGGCATTCTCTATTTGGAGAACTGGTAGCGGTGCTCCAAGAGCAGCACAGAACCCAGCAGCAGAAGTCAGGTAAGACCAGAGGAGAGAGAAGTGCACCGGCAGCATTTTTCCAAGGAGCTGCATGTGCAGAAGGGGACCTGGCTCACACAAGCTCGTGACCACTAGGAGGTGCACTATACCCACTGTAGCCTCAGTGATAGGCGGGGATAATAGGCAGCCTTCATTCCAGTAAGTGCTTTGGAAGAGGCTCAGAGCATCCACTTTGCAATTATATTCAGGCCCCTGTCCCTAAGGTGGGGGTAGCCTCAGGAAACAGGCCTACAGAACACATGCACGCGTACCACCTTGTCCCAAAGCATTTATAAATTTCTGAACCCCTCAGGATGCTGGCTAATATCCCACAGGTGGCCCTTCACGGATTCCAGGCAGCTGTGTGAACCTGTATCTTCCCATCCTAAACCTATGCTTCTTTGGTGACTAGACATTAGGATCTTAGTTTTCAAGTGGTGCATTTCTAGATGGTGATCGGCTTTGTTTTATGTCACTATTATTTCAGAAGAGCTAAAAATGCATTCAAATTGCAGGTGGTCGGTTGATTGGAAGTCAGTGTCATCACATTCTAGCACACAGCGACATTCCCCACGCCACACCGCACCCTCAAGCAGCCTCCCACACATTCCCACACTGCATGTGTGCAGACCAGAAAATGTCCGTTCTCAGCCCCGCTGCACGGGGAGCCTGACTTCTCAGCTTCCTCCCTGGTGATTTCCCAACTTGGCTTCTGCAGGAAGCAGATCTGCTTTTCTCCCAGAGGAGGCCAAATGTCATAATAGAGGAAAAGGCTGTGAGCAACAAGGGGGCCCCAGATGAGAGCGCAGGAGAAAGGTTGGACCTAAGATCCTGAAGAGATCGTTTTACCGGAATGGAGAGAGAGAAATGGTTTCCCTAAAGCTGATTCATTTACTCCAGACACTTCTTGTCCTGATGCCTCCTTGTTCCTTCCTGGATTCTGTCCCCCACCCCCGTACATCCCCTTCATTGCTCTTTCGGAAATCAGTGAGTGATAGGTTAGCATGGGGCTCGCCCTGCCGTGTCACCTAGCAACATGATGTTCATAAATAGCCACCATCATCTTTTCTCCAAAAACGGCTAAAACTTCTTTTAAAGACATCGGGAAAAATGCTTAGCTCTTTCAGAGCTGGTGTGAAATATTCCCTTGTCTCGGCCTCCTGCTCCCAGCTCAGCTTTCCTCTTGCCCTTCTCGGTTTGACCTCCCAGTGTGTTTATTGTTTATACTCTGCCTTTTTTTTTTTTTTTTTTAATAAATGCACATTTCCTTCTACAGGGTCACATAACAGCTGTTCATGTACGAATCTCTCAGTAGTTTTGTGAACTTCATTTGGCTCAAAAACAACTCAAAAGCCAAAAACAGTCCTAGCAAATCCTCACCCCTTGCACTGGAGAAGATTTCAAGCTAACAGTCACAGATCACTAAAGCTGAGGAAGAATCACTGCTGGCTAAGAGAAGACCATACTGACCAGATAAAAGCTTGACAGTTGTATTAAAAGTTTAAGTATTAAAGAACAAAAAGGGTCCCTTTAACTAGACCGATAACCAGCAAACCTGATGAACTCATGAATACAACATACATATTTTGGCATCTACTATATTTCAAACACTGTGCTAGGTAATGACACAAAGATGAATAAGGTTACACCCTTGAAGGGCTCAGAGTACAATGAGAAATGGTATGAAACTGTCATTGCAGATG
Source organism: Hyaena hyaena (assembly GCF_003009895.1). Lineage (NCBI taxonomy): Eukaryota > Metazoa > Chordata > Mammalia > Carnivora > Hyaenidae > Hyaena > Hyaena hyaena. The sequence goes on along the minus strand of NW_024081551.1, from coordinate 708,569 downwards.
GGCTCTATATACAAGCCTCCGTCTTCTAATTCTGCAGTTATTAAAGATGGAGAGCCACAGATGGGCAGCCTTCACAGAAAATCCATGAGGACCCAAGAAAAATGGCCACATTTTATAATAGAAGTGAGTCTTGGGGTTTTGGCTCGAGCAAGGGGATGTGTGCTGGTGACACGCACCATGGCTGTTGGACTGAGGACTAGCAGGGATGGGAGTCCTATTTGGGTTGTGTTAAGTTTATCTGGTGGTGTCCATATCAGCCTGGATCAGGCAGGAAACAGATGCACTCTCATGCTGGGGCACTGAAGAGAGCTGAATGAACGGACTGTTATAAGGAGACCAACAAATGGCGGTGAAGCTCCCTGGGACAAACCACAGCACAGAAGGGTGACTGGCTCTGAGCCTGAAGAGACAAGAGGAGGAAGGGTGGGCTTACTGGAAGCTATTCCCTTAAGCTATTACCCTTAAGGGAATAGCTGTGGCCACGGGGGAGGGCTGACCCCAATAGAGGGAAATATCTAACCCACTGTGAGCAGGCAAAGAGGAAGACAAGGGCATGCTCACTGGACCTCACTCTGCTCCTACCTTCCTGTCTATTGCCAATGCCTCCCATTGGGCAAACCCAACTGGAGATGAGAAGAAAGACAGTTTGGGAATGCTGTGCATAATGGTCAGCCCTGGGGGGAGGCACAGACCAGAAGGTCAACAGGGGGAGAGTGGTTCTGGAGGGGGAAATGGAAAACATACAGCACCTCATCCAAACGGAGATGTTAAGAAGGTTCTTTGGGTTAGGCAAGTCTGGGAGTCAGGGGAGGGTCAGGATCAGTGATATAAATTTGGGAGCTCTTCAGTTAATAGATGGTAATTAAAGCCATCTTCCAGATGAGATCACTCAGAAGACAAAAGGGCTGAGGCCAGAGCCCTGGCGCACAACACAGCAGCTTAGCAGAGGAAGGGGAACTAGCAAAGGGGCCTGGAGAGGAGCAGCCTGAGAGTTTAGGGACAATCAGAAAGTGGTATCCCTGTGAGCTAAAAGATGCACATTTTGAAAGAAGGAGAAGGGGTCCAAAGTCCTGAATTGTCTTTCACATAGAGATAAAAGGATAAAAAATACTCTGCACAAATGTCATCATCCATTGAATAAGCAGGACTTTAGGATGCAAAAACAACGACGACGACAACAAACTCGATCTCTTTCTCATAAGCGCCTTAAAAATTCTTTTGCGTGGGCTAATTGTGCCTCACCCACAAGCATAGAATTTAGGCCAGGCCCATGATTTTTCTGGTCACTCTCAGATCTAATTCCTTTAATTATTCATGGCCTACTGAATGTTCTTGAGAACATTCAGGCCCTTAGAGCTCAGGGACCAGGGGGCGGATGTGCTCTGTCCTTGCAAGATCTCCAAGTAGACAAACCAGCATGCAAAAGCAACCCCAGGCACCGGGGAAGCTGGTGCCTCATACTCAGTCTTCTGCCCTCCTCATCCCCCTCCCAGGCCTCACTCTGCACTCTGCTGCTGCCCTTCTAGGTGACTACTGTCGCTGAGGAAACAGATCTACTAACCCGTTGTTTTCTAGTCCTGAGGTACCTGGGTTCTCAAGGGAGAACCAGAGAGAAAGGGTAATGCTTAACAGTATTCATCTATTTTAAAAATATTTATGGAGCTCCTACTCTGCTAGGTGCCGAGGACTCGGATGATGCACAAAAATAAACACAGTCCCTGGTCTCATGGGAATTATAGCTTATGATTCACCAGACAATCACACGAGTAAATGTCAAGGGCGTGCCTAAAGCTATGAGAGAGCATAAGCGGCCAGGGAGTCCAGGGAAAGCTTTCCTGAGGAAACGATGCAGGGCTTCTGGAAAGGTGAGTAGGAGTTGGTCAGGAGAGCAGATGTGGAGGGAGCTGTCGGGGCAGGGACTGCACAAGCGAAGGCCTTCGGTGACAGTATGGATGGAAAGGCTGAAAGAACGCCAGAGGGGCTGGAGCCCCGAGGCTGAGGCAGCTGTGGAGGGCCCACAGCAGTATTAAATGGGCCAGTGAGAAGCCATGAAGGGATCTGAGCAGGGAAGGTACGCGGTCAGATCTGAAGTGTAGAGGAGGGGTTGAGGGAGGTGGGCCAGGGCACAGACGGGTGTGGGTGGGACAGACTTGTGCCAAGTCCGGGCAAGAGGTGATGGCAGCATGGACCAAGGAGGTGGCGCTGAGCAGTGGGCCCCCAGAATGGAAATGCAGAACAGGGCAGGTCCAGAAGGACGCTGGATTTCTAGCTTGCAGACAGGTCGGAAGGCAATGACAATCACCTGCTTCCTGCCACAAGGCAAGGGCATGAGTAATGTGAGGAACATTCTGTTCTTCATACCATCTCTCAGTAGAACCCGCCATTTCTCTCCTTTGTGGACAACCATCAGTACAAAATAATCGCCACTTTCATTAAGGAGATAGCAAGCTGCTGAATGTAGTGTTTCGCTTTTCAATATGGGCAGGACTTCGCATAAAATGCTTGAACATTTTCAACGCATATTCACATACAGCATTTTATTTTATCCTCGCCATAACTTCATCGGTTCCCCCTACTCATCCTTATTTAAAGATCAGCGCGTTCACAATCTTGATCCAATTGTGGTGTGTATTTCTGGGCACATCATCAAAAACCTGCAGCTGCTAAATCCATTATGAAATCTTAGAATCTCAGAGGTTTAAGGGAACATTAGCTCCCAGTTACTTCCAAACCACTCATTTTGCTGAGGCCCAAAGAGCTAGCTGGAGACTGAGCCAGGATTATAGTCAAATAAAACAAGTATGCATCCAATTAATACTAACAATCTCTGATAGCTACAATATTACTTTCATATAGGGTTTAAAATATTTTTTTTTCTTAAGAAAACTTAAGACTCACCTAAGCGCGTCTCCATCATGCTAAGAGGACAATCTAGTTCTGCTAACAGGGAGTCCTCATCGATCAGCAATAGGTGTATGGCTCCATACAGCACGCTGTGGGTACTAAAAGACAAAAAAGGCTCAGTCTCCTCTTCTCTGTTCCTCCTGGGTGGGTATTGATCCACCCTATGCATGAACTACCTTCTTTCAGAAAGCTGCCTCTAAGACTTTGATAGAGACCTCCAAAGGATGAATAGGTGAATCAGAAACGTCCACCCTGGCAGGAACCCAGGGTAGTTCTCTGAAGGTGTGCTAAGGTATTACAAATTGGGTGGTTGCCTGGAACTTACTGGTTAGGGGATTTGAGGACAAGAAGACGGATAAAGGGATAGGAGGACACGATGAGTCGTGTGTGGTACTAAAATAAACAAACCAACAGAGCTTCATACATATGAAATCAGCTCCAGACTCCTAAGACCACAACAGTCTTCAGAATGAATTTTTGTGACTCCTTTATCTTTTGAGCTGCCTTTGATGTGATCTGGTTTGCTCTGCAAGAAAATGCTGAAGGCTAGAAATGAGAGGGTCCCAAACAGAGGATTTGCCCCAAATTTAAATCCTATCGCTCACTCTCAGGACTCACTCTGCCTCAGGTCATGATCAGCCAATGTTCCTTGAGTTCTCGTCACTGCCAGGCTTTGTGCTAGGATCTGGGGGCTTGATACAAACATGGAGAAGACACTTGCCCTGTCCTCTAGGGGAGAACGGTCTAGTGGAGACTTAAACTGCTGAGCAAACATCATCAGGTGAAGATAGGTGCTCTTTGGCATACGAACATGTGCTGGAGAAGGGACCGGGAGAATCACAAAGGAGGTGGTGTCTTACTGAAGTTCTGGAGTATAATTTGATAGGCGGCCAACGACATTCCAGGCAGAGGAAATAGTGTCCGCACAGGTTACAGAAACATGGAACCACTGAGGAGATACTGTCAAGTGATGGCAGGAGATGAGGGACCAGTCACATCCCTCCACAATATATTCTGTATATGCTCGGGGTGTTGGCACACTCTATAGAAGCTCATTTTACTACAGTGATGCTGAGGGACAAGGAACTTCAGAATCGCAGTGGTTTGCAGCAACCCAGGTTATTTGTCATTCATGTTACATATCAGCCATAGATGAGCTGAGGGTCAGCAGCCCTGTGACACTGAGATTCTGTTCCAGGCTGCATGTGGACTGTGTGTCAGCCCCACCTGTCTTCCCATCCTAGGACTCAGGCTGACCAAGCATCCTCGCTAGGAGACTCACCATTCTCATGGCAGAGGGCATGGAGGGAAGTTCCCAGATCCCTTCAAAGCTTCTGCGCAGAGGTCACATCTGCTCACAATTCCAATGGCTCAAGCCAAACAAAGGAATGAGGAAGCATACTTAGCCTAGAGAAAGGCATAACAAGGATGGTGATATAAAACACTCTTTCAGGGGAGGAAACAGATGATAACATGATGTGCTACGAATGGATTGAGAAAGAACAGGGAGAGGCTGCTGCAGTAGTGAAAAGTAATGGCGGTGTCAGCTGCGTAACAAACCATCCCAAAGTGCAGTGGCCTAAAGCAACAACAGTCCTTTGATTATTCCTCATGGTTTCTGTGGATCTAGAATTCAGGAAGGGCTTGGCTGAGCCGTTCTGGCTTGGGAGTTTATAATGCACTTGCAACGGGAGTTGGAGGGGCCTGGGTCAGCTCTCTCTCAGGGACTCTCCAAGTCATCTGGTTTGCATTTTCCTATAACACCCGGACTCCAGGGGGCTCAGGCTGCTTATGTGGTGGCTAAAGTCTCCAAAGTCGAGTACTACGGTCAACAGGGCAGAAGCAAGGATCCACCTTTTCTCATAAAGACAATCTTATATAAGCTCATATAATAAATGTTTAAGGCTTTTGTGAGCCATAGTGTCTCTGGCACAACCATTCGTAACTGCTCAACTTGGCCACTGTAGGACCATTGCAACCATGGTACATTCAAATTCCAAGAACGTTTCATTTAGGGACAGTAATATTTCAGTGTCACATAATTTTCATGTCATGAAACATTATTCTTTTGACTTTTTTCAACCACTTAAAAACAAAAGAATTCATTCTTAGCTTGCAGCCTATGTAAGAACAGACATCAGGGCAGAAATGGCCGACAAACTATAGTTTGGCCACCCCTGTTCTCTTGGGTGGGTGTGAGTTATGTCCACAGGCAATTGGGAACACATGTTTCATACACACAAGAAATATCTGGGCCAGCATTATAGAGTTAGGGGTCATCTGCATATACACGGCAGCTGAAGACCCCCAAAACAAGGAGTTTTCCCCAGAGGTGTACACTGAGTAGGAAGCCAAGATATCCTCGGGTAGGATCTTTGAAACTCAAGCATTCAAGGGGTGAGCTGAGGGTCCAATGAAGAAAGGCCAGAGGAGAACCACAGCCCAGCCTCCCTTTCACCTTTTTTCTCTACCCTACATTTCAATCTTCTTGTCCCCACCTCCTGTTCCTGTCCCCAACACCAACTTTCCACCCCCAGACACTATTTTCAAAGTGCAAGTTAGACAGCAAGGCCTATGACACTTGTAAGTTGCAGGAGATATTCTTCACACTCCTTTCTGTCCCATTCACTCATGCAAAAACTATCATAGCTTTGTTTGTGAAATCATATGTTACTTAAATTCAAGGCGGCATTATTGCATGTTAAAGGTTTTCTTTTTTTTATTAAAAAAAATTTTAATGTATTTATTTCTGAGAGAGAGAGAGAGAGGCAGTGGAGCAGGGGGAGGGTCAGAGAGACAGAGAGAGAGAGAGAGACAAAGAATGTGAAGCAGGCTCCAGGCTCTGAGCTGTCAGCACAGAGCCCGACGCGGAACTCGAACCCACAAACTGTGAGATAATGACCTGAGCCGAAGTCGGACGCTTGATCAACTGAGCCACCCAGGCGCCCCAATGCATGTTAAAGGTTTTCTTAAAGCTAGCATAACAGTTATAAACCATAGTGGTTTACCAAGATACTCCACTTTGGTACTCCAAGAAGTACTCCAACAAATTTAACCATATGAATTAGTATTTGAAAACATTATTATTTGCACTTTATTGACTGAGAAGGAAAACAAATTTCTCTAGAGTCTGGAGGCACTAAATCACAGCCTTTTGGAAAGACTAAAAGTTGCTTAACTATTTAAGCAACCTTTCTCCACTTTTCTTAAAAATTTTCTCCACTTTTATCTTAAAAAATCTGTTCAGAACTTCTTCAGAGAAGGGAAGCTAACATGGGGTAAATAATTGAAGTAGTGAATGTAGTTTTTATTCAGTGTTGGGGGGTTGGAGACTGATAGATCTCTTAGCATACAACAGGCAGTAATATTTGATAAGCAAGGTATTCGAAGTGAGTACAGATAATTTTGTAAATTGAGGCCAGGATAAAAATGACAGAAAAACAGAAATAGTCGAGTGTCCTGATGTAGCTCAAAGGAAGGCCAAAGGATGCAATCATGTGACAAGTTCTGAGAAGACAGATTTCAAACTGTGGTGAGTTAGAAATGTGGGAGGTGGGGTGAGGCCCTCAGGGACCTTCCCTTTTCTGTGATTCATTTATACTGTTCCATGTGGCTTTAAATAACATGTAGCCAATCATTCACTTATTCAGCAAATATTTAGTGAATTTCTAAGCAGAGATACATATCAAAATACAAGAGTATTCTGTTGGGCTGAAGGATAAACAACATTTAAATAACATTCAGTCCCTGCCCAAGGGAAATCATACCTTGTTAGGGACGATTTCATATGTACATGGAAAGATTGCTGTAGATGACCTCCTTCTCTAGGCTGCGATTGCTTGAGGTAGAAACCCTGCCTCAGGAAATGGTCATGTCAAAGTCTGGTTTGCTGTGGTGCTGATAGCCAAGGATCAGGAGGTTGGCACCTTTGTTTAACAAAACACCCTAGAGCGGTCTCAGTGAAATTAGGTCCTGGGGCCCAGTCTGGAGGACTAAAGCTTTCCAGTCTAATAATCTCAGATGCTACCTGCTGTCTCCTTTACAGACAGGGGAAATTGTTGCCTAACTCAGTTTTGCTAGAGGTTACTTTAGAATTTATAGGGTCAATATTTATCAGTCTGCCTTCAAGTTATAACATATTACATACAGTCTAAGGACCTTATAATATTCCATTTCTCCTCTCCCAGCTTTTGTGCTATTGCCAGAAATTTTATTTCTACATCTGTTATAAACCATATACGACACTGTTTTGGTTAAACAGTCAATATTTTGGGGGCACCTGGGTGGCTCAGTTGGTTAAGCATCCGACTTCAGCTCAGGTCATGATTTCACGGTTCATGAGTTTGAGCTCTGCTTGGGCTCTGTGCTGACACCTCAGAGCTGAGAGCCTGGAGCCTGCTTCAGACTCTGTGCCTCCCTCTCTCTCTGCCCTTCCCCATTCACACTCGGTTCTCTCACAGATAAACAAACATTAAAAAATCGTTTTTAAAAAAATAGTCAATATTTTTCTAAGAAAGAAATAACTATGAGTGAAGTATTTATTTGATCATGTAGCTTCTCCTTCTGGTGGTCTTCACTTCTTGTTTAGATCCAGATTTCCATATGGCATCATTTTTATTCTGGATGAGACTTTTTTTCCCTATTATTACAGTGTGGCTCTGCTAGTAAGGAATTCTTTTGGCTTTCCTGTGTCTGAACAAGTCTTATTTTCACCTTTGTTTTTGAAACATATTTTCATTGGGTAGAGAGCCCTAATCTTGCTGGAGGTTTATCAATTTTATTGGTTTTTTCAAAACCAACTTTTGGCTCTGTTAGTCCTCTATATTGTATGATTTCTAGTCTATTTAATTCCAACCTTATCTTCTTATTTTCTTCTTTTATAACTTTTCTTAAACTTTATTATACTGTTCTTCCTAATGTTTCATATTGGCTCTTTAGTACCACATTAGTTTTAAGACTTCCTTCTTTTCTAATAGAATTTAAAGCTATGCATTTCTCTCCAAGTACTGCTTTAGCTGCATCTTACATGTTTTGATATTTGATACCTGTTATTTTTATTGCTGTTCTGGTCAAAGGAATCTTAAATTTTTATCATAAGTCCCTCTTAGAACAAGTTATATGACACTGATTTTAATGCTCTTTTCTAATTATCTTTGTATTTCCTAACTTCGTTGAGATCAGAGATATGTCTATGACCAATCTCTTAAATGTATTGAAATGTGTAGGGTGCCTGGGTGGCTCAGTTAATCATCCGACTCCTGATTTTGGCTCAGGTTATGATCTCATGGTTTGTGGATTTGAGCCCAGCATCAGGCTCTGATGCTGGCAATGAGGAACCTGTTTGGGATTCCCTCTCTCTCCCTCTCTCTGCCCTTTCCCTGCTCATTCATTCCCTCTCTCTCTCTCTCTCTCTCTCTCTCTCTCAAAATAAATAAATAAAACTTAAAAAATTTTCAACATTGAAATTTGTGTTATGGTCCAATAGAGTCAATTTTTGTAAATTTTCTAAATGTGCTTGAAAATAAAGTACATTCTACAGTTTGAGGGTTCAATATGTGTGCATTAGGTCAAGCATACTCATTATGTAATTGCTAATCCCAAGAGCCCCACAAAATGAAAACTAAAGGTGAAGGCAAAATAATTTGTATACCAATTTTACATCTCTAAATCTGATCTCTCTTCAAACTATAGTCATATATGTATGTTTCTATCCAGCGTTTCCACTTGGATGTCTAACAGTGACCTCAAAGGTGATACAGCTTTCTCTCCCACCTCCACCAGGACTGGCTCCTTCCCCAACCTTGCCCATGTCAACATCTCTCCAGACTTAAGCCCAAAGATTATTCTCTTCTGCAGATTCCCTCCTCCTGCGCACCCCCTTTAATCTACTAGGATGTCCTTTTTGATGCCTCCTCCAAAACTTATGTGGAGTCTGTCCACTTCTCTTCATTCTTACTCCCACTAACCGGATGCAAGCAAGAATAATTTGTGAAGACTACTACAACAGCTTCCTAATTGGCCTTCCCGCTTTTGTTTTGCCTCCTTCCTCCTCAATGAGTTCTCCAGAGATTAGCAGAGTAATCTTTTAGAATTGGAAGTTCTAAAATGTCACCTCCCCACTTAAAACCTTTCAATTGCTTCCTCTCCTACTTCGAATAAAAGAGAAACTCCTTACCTTGGTTTACAAAGTGTGTATGATCTGGCTTCTCTTTCTCCATGCTTATTCTGCTCTTATTCTGGTCTTCTGGCTCATCCTGCAAGCCACACACCTTGCTCTGACCTCAGGGTCTGCATTAGAGAGGCTAGGACAGTGTATGTCACTGAAATATACAATCTCTGAATCACACTAAGTCACCAGTGGGGCTGGGCAATTCCACAGGACAACTGATGTCCATGACTTAGACTCAGTAATTCAGGCAGCCTCAGTCTTAAAGTTTCACAATTTCAGTATGCAGCCTCACCAATGCTAACTGTGGTAGAGGAGGAGAATGTCTTACATCACCCTGGAACTTATTTCTATCACTTCTTCTCACAACCCATTTTCCAGAACTTGTCCATAACCCCCACTTCCTTGCAAGATGGTGGGGAAATATAATCCTTTGTATGTTAAAGAGAAGCAAGTCAGTGGACACCTGGGTGGCTTGGTTGGTTAAGCATCAGGCTCTTGATTTCCACTCAGGTCACGATCTCATGGTTCATGGGATTGTGCCTCCTGTCTAGCTTTGAGCTGACAGTGTAGAATGTGCTTGGGATTCTCTTTCTCTCCGTCTCTTCCCCCCTACCCGCTTGTGTATGCATACCTGCGCACATTCCCTCCTTCTCTCTCAAATAAATATTCAGGAAAAAAAAGAATCAGGTCAGATAGAAGTACAAAAAGTCTCTACCACAGAACCATTCTCTATTCCTAAAATGTACTTTCCTCTCATTTTCACATAGCTAGCTTCTTATTGACATTTGGGCCTCACCTCAAAAGCTACTTTCTTAGGCTGCCATTGGCCACCAGGTATTCTGTATTCTAACTCAATATTAATTTTCTCTTCATAACTTTCAACTCTCTAATTTAGCTCTTTTGTTATTGAACATTCTCCCCTACCTAGAACATATGCCCCATGAAAGCCGGTAATATGTCTATCCTGCTTACCCTGGAATCCACTTACTATTTGTTGAATATTTTAATAGAATAATCACTCAAGAATGCAAATCTAATCATGGCATCCCTCTTTCTATTAGGATTTTTTTTTTTGTAATATACTAAATTTTGAACTTTCTGGCATGGCATATGAGTCTTTGTTATATAATATTTGATTAACTTTCACTCATTCCCCGGGGTTGCCACTGGGGATATGGTAGTAAACTTAGACTATCACACAGAGCTTCATATCTAGCCATACTCTTTCCTGTACTTAGTGTTAGCCAAAGTCACATAACAATTTAAGCGTCTAACAAATTCATGTTTCTTCATATAGATCCCCTTTATTATTATTTTTTTTAAGTTTACTCATTTATTTTGAGAGAAAGAGAGATTGCAAGTGGGGAAGTGGCAGAGAGAGGGGGAGAGAATCCCAAGCAGGCTCTGCACTGTCAGTGTCAGCACAGAGCCTGATGTGAGGTTCGAACTCACGAACCATGAGATCATGACCTGAGCCAAAATCGAGAGTCAGACCCTTAACCGACTGAGCCACCCAGACATCCCTGGATAGATACTCTAAAGTTGAGTATTTATTTTGTGAGGATGGGGACAGATTAACTGTCCACTAATACAAATTGTACAAAGGTTTACTTTCTAATTTGCTTTCACTGATAAACTGAATCAATATCCTAAAATAATTCAGGAAAATGCTTATGACTTACATTAGTCAGGACAATGTTAGATTATGTTGCTGAAACAAAACAAAACAAAACAAACAAAAAATCCAAAGTACCATGGGCCTAACACAGAGGTTTATTTCTTATTCAGGCAAAGTTCAATGAAGTCAGATGGTTCTTCATCTTGTCGCTATGTCAGCTACACATGACAACCACGTGCTCTACAGCAGGGCAAAAGGCAAAGGAAGTACACTGGTTCTTATTTGCCACGTCCCCAACGTGACACATCACTACCCCTCCAATTATACCAGCTAGCGCTAGTCACGTGGCTTGAACTTATCCCCAGGGGAAGGTTGGTGATGGAGAGAAGCACATGGATACTGGAGAAGCACTCTCTGCCTTAATGAAGTCATCAACGATGCCTCTGATCCTTTCTATCCACACAAAAACCACAATCCATTCCCAAGTGAAACATCCTAAAACACAGATCTTCCTCAATTTCTGATGGCGTTATGTCCCAGTAAACTCATAAGTCGAAAATACTGTTAGGTCAAAAATGCATTTATTACACCTAACTTACTGAACACATAGCTTAGTGTTGCCTCCCTTATTTGGGCAGAATCCATCTAACACAAAGACTTCTTTATGACCAAGTGTTGAATATCTCATGTAAGTTATTGTGTGTGTGTGTGTGTGTATACATATATATATACGTATATGCATATATACGTATATATATATGTATATACACTGTACTGAAAGTGAAAAATAGAATCGTTATGGGGCACCTGGGAGGCTGAGTCAGTGAAGTTTCCTACTTTTGATTTTGGTTCAGGTCACGATCTCGGTTTGTGAGTTTGAGTCCTGCATGGGCTCTGCACTGGCAGCACCAAGCCTGCTTGGGATTCTCTCTCTCCCTCTCTACAGCTCCCCCATTTGCGTGCTCTCTCTCAATAAACAACCTTAAAAAAAAAGAAACCAGAATCATTATAAGAGTATTGGTTGTTTACCTCCTTGGTTGCGTGCCTGACTGGGAGTTGTGGCTCGCTGCCCCTGCCCACCATTACAAGACAGTGTTGAACTGAGTATTGCTAGCTCAGGAGAAGATAAAAATTCGAAATTCGAACTATCAGCATCGCTTCTGCACTATCATAAAGCTGAAAAATTCTTAAGTCAACTACTGTAAGTTGGGGGCTGTCTGTTCTGTGCTATTGTTGCATCCAGCTCATATCCTGGATCTTCAAGTCATCTGTGTATTTCTCTTTTTGAGACATGCTTCTTCTGAACAGTTATGAGCCAAAAGGGCCAACAATCTGCCCTTCCCTCCAACACATCCAATATACAATGCTGAAGCAAGAACATAATAACCACAATAAAAACTCTCATTGGAAAAGTGAAGGGATAGTAAATAGGTCTCCTACCCTAGAAGTGGGAAAGAATCCTTGATTAGACCCCTGATTTTGCTGAGAGAAATTCCCGTATCCATTGCTCTCTATGGTCCAATGCTCTGCCTTTTGGGACATGTATTCATTTTCTGTGGCTGTTGTAAAAATGGTCACAAACCTGGCTGCTTAAAACAACAGAAATTTATTTTCTGAGAGTCCTGGAAGCCAGAGGTTTGAAATTCAAATCACTGGGCTAAAATCAAAGTGTCAGCAGGGCTGTGCTCCCTCTGGAGGCTCTTGGTAAGGGAGAATCCTTCCCTTCTCAGCTTCTAGTGGCCACTGGCATTCTTTGGCTTGTGGCCACATCCCTTCAATCTCCAAGGCCAGCATTTTCAAATGTCTCCCTACTCTGTCTTGACAGTGTGTGTGTGTGTGTGTGTGTATGTGTGTGTGTGTGTGTGAGCAGACTCTCCTCTTATACGATACTTGTGATTGTATTTAGGGCCCATCTGGATAGTCCAAGGCAGTCTATCTCAAGATCCTTAAATTGGACCTGCAGAGACCGTTTTGATACTGGGTAACACAGGATCCAGAAACTAGGACCTGCGATATTTAGGGACCATTACTCCGCCTACTAGAGCAACCTATTCCTTTCTTATTATCATCTATAACTACATCTGAAGTGGGCCTTTGGAAGCTGCACAACTTTCTGAGGCTGCTTCTTGCTGGTGGAAGTTTAGTGGCCCAAGGATTGTTTCCAGTCCAGTTTTCCACAGTTCTTGTTGATTTCTTTTACCACTTTCTGAATCAGATAACTTCTTGTGAAGCAAAAGGGAGCTTGAAAAGTAGATACTACTACTACTAAATAACTTATTTCTGGTTAAAAACACTATTACGTATCATTAGGTTTACTCATATTAAAAACTGCAGAAAAAAGCCTAAGAAAAATATCATTCATATAAAAGAAAATGATTTTTCAATGCTGAAAAGGAGAAATCCTCTATTAAGATACACACAGATTAAATCTGTATCATGTCATCAGAGGCAGAGATGTTTAAATCAATTGTGGACCAAACTACAGGAAGAAATGGATGAGTGCCAGCATTTACGAGGCACAACAGATTCAATGCTATCCCATTACCAGGAAGAAAAGAATGGCCTCTTTATCAGAATGTAAGTCAACTGCAGAAACACGCTACAAAGGCTCAGACTGACTTCCCAGTTAGTCATTTTCTAAGTCTTCAAAACACAGACTTAACATCTTTAATGGGTTTTATATAGATGGTAGTCATGAAACTAATCCTACAGACTGCCCTTTGAAAATCTAATATTACTTGAGTGTCATTTGTGGATAAGAATAGGTCAGTGAGTATAGTAAGAGGAAATTCAAAATAACGAGAGAAAAAAACCAAGTCAGGAATTTGAAGGAAAAGAAGATAGAATAAGCAAAAGCAATAAAGGAATAGAAATCAAAGCTGAGGAGAAACCAGGGACTTAAGAAAGGGACAATGGGGGGGGGGGGCGCCTGGGTGGCTTAGTCGGTTAAGCGTCCGACTTTCGCTTAGGTCATGATCTCACAGTTCGTGGGTTCGAGCCCCGCGTCGGGCTCTGTGCTGACTGCCAGCCCAGAGCCTGGAGCCTGTTTCGGTCTGTGACTCCCTCTCTCTCTGACCCTCCCCTGCTCACGCTGTCTCTCTCTCTCTCTCCTAGAAATAATAAATAAAAAACATTAAAAAAAAAAAAAAAAGGACAATGGGGGAAAATTCCCCAGAGACAGAATGGTAGCCAGGGGAGTAGGAGTCAGAAAGAACAGGCTTTGAATTTCAGCTCCCACAATTAAGACTATAGGTAAGGACTCCTGGGTGGCTCAGTCAGTTGAACATCCAATTTCAGCTCAGGTCATAATATCAAGCCCTTTGTTGGGCTCTGTGCTAACAGCTTAGAGCCTGCTTCAGATCCTCTCTCTCTCTCTCTCTCTCTGCCCATACCCCCTACCCCCGCCCCACAATAAAACATTCAAAAAAAGAATGTAGGTAAGTTTCTTAATTTTTGATGCTCTTATTTTCCTCATTTGCGAAATGGAAGTAATCATACCTATTTCACTAAGTTACTAAGGAATTAACATATGTGGATATATTCCACACAATACCTCATACCTAATAGGCATATAAACGGTAAGTTCTCTTTCCTAATTATCTGGCCAGAAAGCACAAGTGAAAAGAAAGGAAAAGAGTAAATAACTGTCAAATTAAGAAAAAAATGTAATTAATTCTGAAATTATGGTAATAGAAAAGACAAACCAAAAGTCAATAGACATAAAGTATTAAATCAATTCTAAAAATAAAAGATCTGGAAGTGAACAGGGTGGAAGCAGGAAGCTATTACGAAGTACGGGCAAGAGGTAATTGAGGCTTGGACTAAGACCATAGTGGCGAACATGAGGAGGACTATTCAGAATCACAATCTATTTTAAAGTCTTTGATACAGAAAATGGGTAAATTGAGCAATTGGGTAATTATGATTATTCCTTAAAAAGAGGCAGACTGGAGATGGAGCAGGTCTAGAGGGGAATCAAGAGTCCTGTTTCAGTCTTACTGAAATGGAAATGCTCCAGACATCCCAGTTGAGAGGTCAAGCGTAAGACCTAACTGTGGATACCACCACTATGTGTGTCACAGGTCATGGAGGCCTCTTAAGATCCCTTAAGGGGAGTACTGCTGGAGAAGAATCTATTACTGTACCCTGAGGAATTCCAACTTGTGACGATTGGAAAGAGAAGGATCTAGCAAAGAGAAGAGGAACCAGTGAAACAGGAGGCAACTAGGGCAGTGTAGTGCAGGGAAGTAAAGAGTATGTAAGATGTTCAGTGAGGTGAGGTCTATCTAAGGAACATCCACTGGATTTAGAAATGTGGAGGGGGTAGGGGACTTTGTCCAGAGCATTTCAGTGAAATGGTCAGGGTAATACTTGAAAAAATAGAAGATAGCCCAGTATCTGAGGCCAGCACTGGGTTTTCAATTTAAAAAAAAAAAAAAAAAAAAAAGAAGCCACATAGCAGCAGATCATTAAATTTCCCTTTCAAAATTTTCCAGGGAATTTCGGTCACTCACAGAATAAAATCTGAGTTTTAAGTTCCCAGAAGATCTAGCGCCTGCTATCTCTATGACTTGACCTCTTGAGTATGACCACTGTGGTCATACTAACTTTCCTGCTGTCCCTTCAACCAGCCAAGCCTGTTTCTATTTGGAGTCTTTTCATTTGCTCTGCCTTTAACCTGGGTGGTTCTGTTCCCAATTACCTTTTGAGTAGTCAGGCTTGCCTGGAGATGTGCCTTGTGACCTTCCAAAGGGAAAGAAATCTGTACAAGGTAAGCTATTTTTGATGTTGTTGTTTTAGGGGAAAAATGAGCTGTAAAAAGTAAAGAAACCCTTTTGAATATGGTCTTACCTGATTATGGAGCTAGTGATTTCCTTTTAAGGCTATCAGCAATAAGATCCCAAAGGTTTCCAGCAATTAACTTTTCTTTAGCCTGAGTTCTTAGAAAACAATCACACCACAAAAATAGACAACAAATTTATACTGCTCAGGGGAAAATGTCTTTAAGGAGACGTGAACATACAGTTTATTTATTTTAATGTTCAATTTATTTCTGAGAGAGAGAGAGAGAGAGAGAGAGACAGGCAGGCAGACAGACCCTTTCCCAGTGTGAACAGGGGAGGGTGGAAGAGAGGGAGACACAGAATCTGAAACAGGCTCCAGGCTCTAAGCTGGCTGTCAGCACAGAGCCTGATGCAGGGATCGAATCAACGAACTGTGAGATCATGACCTGAGCCTAATCGGACGCTTAACCAACTGAGCCACCCAGGTACCCCAACAGTGTAAAGTTTACCATTTTTGTAAGTTTGTTCCTTGTAGTTTAAGTTGTTCATAATTCCTTCGCTGGTCCTAGTTGCTGAAATACTCTTCAAAGCCACTATCATTCAATTCCTCAGTCCCACAAACCATTTTTGTCTGAATCTGGGTAGATTTCAATCTGAAGATGTCTACTTTTATCATTGTCTTGTTGCAGTCTAAGGTGCTTCACCTTCCAATCATATTTAAAATATAGACCATCTTTCATTAAAAATAAAAATGTCAGTCAGGGGTGCCTGGGTGTCTCAGTTGGTTGAGTGCTGACTTCGACTCAGGTCATGATCTCATAGTCTGTGAGTTTGAGCCCCGCGTCAGGCTCTGTGCTGACAGCTCAGAGCCTGGAGCCTGCTTTGGGTCCTGTGTCTCACTTTCTCTCTTGTTCTCTCTCGAATATAAAACATAACAAACTTTTTAAAAATGCAGGCTGTACTATTAAGTGAATGATTTTGCATTTCTATCTTAACTTCCTGAGGCTGGTTTCTAAATCTGTAAAATAAGGGTATTGTATGAATCTCTAGGGATTTGTGTCGTCCCAGCCTTTATCAATAATCTTAAGTAATTTGGTTTGGATCCTTACTTCCTTCTTAGAACTTTGGAGTATCACACTGTGTGAATTTCACTTCAATAATTTAATGAGAAGTTTAATAAGAACTATTAACTAGCTAGAAGTTCATAAATTCACAGAACTTGTTTTCTCTTAAATTTTTAAGTGATAGTCATTGGTTTCCCTTACTGATAACAGACACATATTTAAGCGTGCTGGAAATTCTTGGGAAAAATACAAGCATTTTAAAAAGTACTCTAATATACTGCTAAAATTTCTTCTCCACGGATTTTTCCCTTCATAAATTTGGAGAAGTTGGAGACATTTCTGTAACAGGGAAAAGGAGGGAGGAAAATATGGAGGACTCAAAAGGTGTTTATGTTGGACAAGTAATATCCATAAGATCTTCTATATCAGATTTTAAAAGGAAAAAAATTACTTAAATTAATATCTTGCAATTTGACAATGCAAAATTAAAAAATAACAGAAATGAAAGTTAAACAGATCTCCTTAAGTTTTATCATCCAGAATGAACTTACTTCAATATTAGAAATCCCGGAGTTCTTCCTGTCCTTTTCCAAATTGCACACAAGCTCTTGGTTACTGTAAACTATTCCTAGGATAAGAGTAAGTTTGAGGGAGGGAGACACTAACCTCAGTGTCATGCATGGACGTAGACCTGACACTACATGCAACTCTGGTTCTAACACAGGCTTTGTGGAATAACTGACATACAACTGGCTATTTGGGAAAAAAAAAAAAAAAGTATAGAATCCAGAAGACTCATGTAAGAGCACTGTTTTCTACTGCCTCAACAAGAAGTTTCACTGCTTTGGGGAAAAAGAATCCCTCAGACTCAAAACCTTTAGGGAAATGCCATCAGTTGAGCAAAATGAACAATACCATACACTGGACAGCATGTATGTCTTCAGTACTTTCTACTGGATCAGCACAAACTGATTTATTTTGATGGTTGGTATGTTGAAGCATTACCACCATTTTATTCTCCCAATTTTAAGCATCTCCACATGTCATACTGTGGATAGTACACCACGATCTAGTGAGATGGTTGAATAGGGGACCTAGAATTGAAATAAAAGGGAGTAGGAATTAAGAAGTTACTCCTAGGGTACCTGACTGGCTCAGTCAATAGAACATGCAGCTCTCAATTTCAGGGTTGTGAGTTCAAGTCCCATGTTGGGCATGGAGCCTACTTTATAAATAAAAAAAGTTATTCCCTTATAAAACCACTCCAGCTTAAGTAAAATTTAATTTTAATTGAATAAGTATATTATATCAGTACATCAGTAACACTTGCAACAAAAAGCAAAATTGCATTGTGACTAAAAGCATAGATTTTGGAGTAACGCATTTTGATTCAAAACCTGTGCCTCATATCTTGGGAATAGTTTTTAACCTCTTGCAGCCTAAATCTCTTTAGTGGAAAAAAAAAAGAAGAGGATAACACTTTATTATGGAGTTGAGAACTAAAAGTGATCATTTAAAACATATTACACAACAGGGGCACCTGGGTGCCTCAGTTAGTTAAACATCTGACTCTTTGATTTCTGCTCAGGTCATGATCTCATGGTTTTTGAGATTGAGCCCTGCATTGGGCAGAACTTGCTTGGTATTCTCTCTCTCTCTCTCTCTCTCTCCCCCCCACCCCCCGGCTCTCTGCCCCTCCCCTGCTTGGGCTCTCTCTCTCAAAATAAATAAAACTTAAAATATATAAACAAATATACATACATATGCGTGTATGTGTGTGTGTGTGCTGTGTATCTATATATATCTATATAGATATATATATAAAATAAAAAACCATGCTAACCAAAAAAAAAAGAAACATCATTTCAATTCTGATTTTGTTAGACTTTTATTTTGAATATATTTTTGAGCCAATATTTCAAAGGACCTCTCTAAAACTGCAAATCTTAAAGCAGTTAATTTAAAAGAGTGGACTCAGTTTTATTATTAATACCATTTTTTCCCCTTTAGGGACCACTGTGTGCATGACACTATACTGATGGCCAAGCAGAAACCCTAGTTTCAATTTCTCTTATGTAGAAACCTATTCTACTTACTTGTGGGTATTAACTTGATTGTGAAGAATGTAAAGCACATTTCTGAAAACCTGCAAATAAACACAGGAGACTCCACTTCATAATTCATGGTAAACAGTTAACTGTTGATTCTTCAAGCAAATAGAACTTTAATACAGTAATCTAAAAGTTATTCTGGTATTGAAATAAGCTATGATTTTTGAGTACTGTCCTACTAATTTTTAATCTAGATTAGTATTTTGTTTATTTACATATATAACTGAAACTCTGAAACTGAGTAGGGCACACAATAAAGTAGTAGTAGTTTTGGATTAAAAACTTCCCACATATCATTCAGGGATTATCATTTCATCCAGATTTGGTGGTTCCATGTTCCCAAACCAATAAATATATTTCAACTTATTGTTTACCTATGTATAGGTAACAGACCATAAAAACTCTGGATACGATCAAGGATGAATAAACATCAATAAGATGAACTATATACATGAGTTTTCAGTTAAAAATATACCTTAAAGATGATTTTTTAAAAGCCCATTTCTATTGCTTTCTCCTTGAGTAATTAGTATCTCTTATGTGATAGTTTGATATCCTCTGGAAGAGTAAGAAAAAGTCCTTTTGTATTTCATGATAGGTTTAATCAGGTAATTAAAACAAATTCTTATGATATCATCTGATATGTCCAATTACATGGGTATGATGTAACAAAAACAGTTACAAACTTATATATGCATATTTACATTATATATCCAAACTATCAATCTAAGCAACTATATCTAAGGTGATACATTATGACATGAGTTAAACAAGTTTTCATTGCTTATTAGAAAGAATGCAGTCAAGCTTTTAATGGAAGTAATATACAAGTGAGGCACTTTTGAGGTCAAGAATAGAAAGCAAATGACACTACATACTGGCAATGTTCACAAAAGTCTATGTGTATCTTTAATACAAAGGTTTTTCAACTAGATTATTCTTGAGAAGTTTCAAAACTAGCAACTTATGCAATTTAAGGAGCTTTCAGGAACAATGGCTAACATCAGTGTATCAAAGCATATGAAAGTTTTATAACCACCTGGCTGCTAGGCAAACAGTACCTTAATACCTTAAAGCCCTTTTTTTTGTGGGGGTTTTTTTTTTTTGGTTTATATAAATCACCTCAGGTTGTGATTTCTTAATGTTTTCACTTACTGTAAAACACCTGATGGTACTATTATTATCATGGTTTATAGACCAATTGTTTTTAAGTGCAACAACAATGCAAGTTTCTAGTGCTTTCCTCTATTCTTAGAAATGTGAACCTGGAGGTCAAATGAAGAATAAATGAAGAATATTTCATGAATAATCTGCTTTCTAGCCAAATAAAGTTTTCAAAGTTTCATGTAGAAAAATGTTACACTTGCTTAATGTATCTTTGGGCTAAAATTAAAAACCCAATCTTATACACATATTCCAAAGTGTAATCACAAAGTCTAAAGTAAACTTCAAAAAAAGAAACAGCCTTTGAATTGCCCATCTGGAGGAAAGTACATGTTTCCTGTACTTTGAAGACCTACATGGATATTCGAAAACATCTCTGTGGCATTCAATTAAGGGGTTGGGGTTGGGAGAAAAAAGAAAAAGACAGACTTACCCAACATATCAGATGGCACTATGAACATGAATTGAAAGTGCATTTGTATTACTTCAAAAGTTCATTTTAGGCACTGCTGAATAACCAATGAAAATAGGTAGTTTCAAGTTTTCCCCCTTAAACTTGAACCCCTGTCCCAACATCATCCCAGAGACATACACACACTCTCTGAAGTTGTCATGATGAAATACAGGTGACGTTTATTTATTTATTTATTTTTTAAAAACTCTCCCTGACTGGTTATGGGAGGAGAAGCAGAATACCATTTTGGTAATGGCTTTTGCAAGTTAAAAGAATTGGTTTTGTAAATGCTTCGGCACATCCATTATGTTTGATTGCCAGTTCCAAATATAAATAAATATTTTCAGACAGGATATGTAAGAAAAAAGTGCTTAAAATCTTTCAGTGACCAACAAGACACATCAGAGAAAAGATTCATTTTACAGTTTCTTTGAGCTCCTTCTTACTCAGGTTTTCCCCCTTTGGAGGTGGCCACTGCTTAAATAGCCCTTTTTATTGGTAGTAGTTAGTGATTAACCCTGTCATACCCTGACTGCCACCCCATGTCTCTGGTCTATAAATCATCCAGTAGGTGGTGCTGAAGTCCCATACCTCATATTTCTTCAGAAATCAAAGGATTCTCTTGTCAAGGCAGGAGAAAAATCATCAAAGAATGATCAATTCTGAACCCAACAAGCCATCAGACCAGATCAAAATCTTTCTTATTATCCAGATGATTTCATTTTCAGTACTTACTGTTACTTAGGCTGTTTTGTTTAGCCATTTGCTTCTACTACCCGATTAAAAGAGAAAGGTTTCAGAGGAAAAGCCATTTGGCAGTGCCAAATCTGTATGTGGAAGGAGAAAATGTTCCTGAACGTACCTATACTATACACGTCAAAACTGAGAAATTTAGACTATCCTTTTCCCCCATATAATTATAATTTACTCAAGAGAACATTCCCACGTAGGGATTCAGATAGCATTACATTATCAATAGTTTTCAAGACTGGTTTGGAATCTGAGTGTGTTAACTATGAAAATCCAAGGTGAAATAAAAACCATTTCATCACCATAGTTTTTAATGAAGAAACTTGTTTAAAATGGTAAAGGAAAAAATGGGAATGGGATGGCAAAATCTTAGCAGCAAAGTGGTTAAACAAATTGAAAATATTAATGCACAAACATTAAAATATTAAAGCATATATGTTGCATATAAAATACAGTACAGAACCAGGAGTAGCACTATACTGATTAGTGCTTAACAGAAGAAATGATTAAAATTGTTCTTCCCAGAAGTATATACACAGTTCATTTCCACAGCATTTTCCTATATAGCCAGCAAGTTATTTTCTTCAGTTATTCACACCTTGCTCAAACCTGAATTATAACTTCAGCACTTACAAATATGAAAATTCATTCACAAGGAAAACCAGTATTTCCATTTCACCAATAAAAAGTAATTTTGAAAGTTAACAGTCTATTCTAGGAAACCAAGTTTAGCTGAAAACTTCAGGGATGAAGACCATCTGGTATAGCGGTGTTCAAATATATAAACAGTAAAAATAAGTCTTAAAACTGCTGCTACAGTGTCATATTTTGGATTCAGTTCATCCAATTGATTTTTAGTACAAAACTAGAAATAACCTCTTCGTCATAACATCTATAGTTATCAATATATTTTTCTTCTTTTCAATGTGAAATAATACTTCAAGATGATCTATATACACAATGTTGTCAGTTCAAGCTGTCATATAAATATAAATGCTTTCTTAAAAAAAAGTATTTTACAGACAGTGTTATATACATTGTTCAGTTTGATCTGGGGCAAAAGGAGAAAGTGAACACAAGCTTAAGGGTGCTATGTAAAAAGAATGATACATAAATGACATTTTAAAACCTGCATAGAAATGAGCTTCAAAATGGTAGTGTGATTTTAATTTCTATCACTTCTGAAACTTCAAGCCATTAAAAAAAAAAGGCACACTTCTCAACTCTATCCCTCTAAGGGAATGTTCTTAAAGAACCCTTTACTTTGTTAGAGTTTTAATGTTAACACTTAAAAAGACCAAAAAAAAAAAAAAAAAAAAAAAAAAACACCAAACAAAAAAAAAAAAACACCAAAAACAAAACAAACCCAAAAAACCCAGACAAATTGACCCCAACCACTTTAAACAATTTGTTGGAACATTTATCCAACTACCTTGTAAATAAAACATCCAGTAATATGATGCTTTGCAAAAGAAATAAAATTATATGTACAAGATATTTCATTCACAATGTTGGATTAAATACTTTCCTGGGATAGTTTAGTATATATTTTAACATAAAATAATTTTGCTTTTAGGCCAGTTTAAATAAAATAAAATGCAAATGGGAAAACTTACTGTTATGCGAATAATAAACACTGAGTATTAAGCTAAAAAATTAGTAACACAGCTGAACATATTGTAGTTTAGCAGAATAAGTGGAGATCGCAGGAGGAAACCTTTATATTAACTATCCAGTTATACTTTTTGCCTTGTAAAACATTTGTAAATGCAGTATGATTTTTTAAAGGAGGAAACTCTGAAAGAAAACAACTTGCTGGTTGAATACCACAACAAAACAAAACAACCCCAAAACCTCACTTTTTTCTATAATGTTTACTCAGTCTCTTTTTATATAAAAATAAGTGTTATGTTCCCATCAGAACATTAGACAATTACATCTGTGCTTTAAAAAAAAAAAAATTGGTCACTCAAGGCTATTAGAATATTTTTAAAGATTTTAGATTACCAGAATGTACAGATATAACTCAATATAAACTGTAGTCAAAGGGAAATGAGGATGAAAATATCAGATCATTCACATGGAATAAAAACGTTATTAACTAGATGAGTAAAATATTCAAAATATAATGGAATGTGACAGTAGATATATGTACATCTACTTCAGAACTAGGAAGGGGAAGAAAAGTTTAATATGTGATAATTCGTACCTTATATTTAGTTAAATATAAACATTTGTTATTTATACATAAAACTGCTTTCAAAAAACAACTAATAAATGATTTAGTTGCACTTAATAACTTCTTACAATTCCCAAGTGTTAACTTTTCTTAGACTGAAATCAACTGTCCCCTAGTGCACTTTTAGTTCATGTCTTAATAAATTCAAACCTTTAAAAGTCCCATCACCCTAATGCATAAATATACAAAAATGCCAAAAAATTAATCCCTTTTAGTTGGATATTTTATGTTCACTTATTATAGCCAATAACCAGAAATGGACTCCTTTTGCAGATACTCTTTACAACCTGTAACAAAACATGCCATGCACTCAAGGGAAAAAGTTAGGCATGGCTAGCATTTGTGAAACGCCAAGAACTGACAAGTTCTGCTTCCTCCACGTGTGGCCCCAATGATACCAGGCAAGATTTCATATTGCTTGCCAAAAGCTTCCACAAATCCAAGTTAGCTAATTCCTGGAAACAAAGATTTTAAGCTCATTTTGGCACTGGATCCTTTCATCCAGCAGCTTTATGCTTCCCGCCACAGCACCCACACGCCTCACCGCAACGATGGCACATTCTCAAAGGGACATAGCAGCACATACATGGTACAATGAAAGACAAAGCTACTAGGGCTAACCATCGTAAGCAGAACTTGTCATCACTAGTGTCACATGAACAGGGATCAGAAAAATCTCCCTCTGAGTCTGACATACAATGATATAACATGCTCTCTGCACAGAGCATGCAACTAACTTGATATATGCATCTTTTAATAGGGTCTGGAGCATCCTGACATTTTCCCCTGCCATTTTCTTCATGATTAAACCTTTCCTGGCAGTATACGCAGCGGGAACGTTCACCATCTTCTTTTCTTCGTTTTGACTTCTTAAATTTTAATGAGGAAGGCTGTGCCTTAAATACCACAGAGTCTTTGAGTGAACTTAACTTAGTCTCATCCCCACAAGAGTACAGATAGTCTGATTTTTTACTGTCTGGTTTAGAAAACTGAATATTGGAATCAGTATCATCTCTCTCTAAGTCATTTTTCCACATGTCAGGATGTCTGTAGTCTGCATAACGACGTATTAAGATATCTCGAGGGTTTATTCTGACAATCTCATCCTCATCTTGAAAGCTGACATGTCGGATTGATTTCAAAGGGACCTAAAAAGCAAAGAGACGAAAACTGCAGTAATAACGGGAAGGTTAATTTTATATGTCAATTCGGCTAGGCTGCAGTACCCAAATATTTGGTCAAACATTACTTTGGATGTGTATGCTTCTTGGAGGAGATGAGTCTTTAAATTGATGGACTATGAATGAAGCAGATTATCTTCCAGAGCATAGGCAGACTTCACCAATTAGGGGAAGGCCTTAATAGTATAAAGGCTGACCACTGCCCTCTGCCCTGCCCAAGCAAGATGGAGTTGTGCTAGCAGAATTCTGCCTTTAGATGGGGACTGTAACTCTTGCCTGTGTCTCAAGCCTGATAGCCTACCTGCGTATTTTGCACATGTACCTCCACTATTGCATGAGCCAATTCCCTAAAATTAAATCTCTTTGTGTATACATAACACTAGTTGGTTCTGTTTCTCAGGAAAACCCTGACTCAAAGATTGAAGAATTGGAGTGCTGTTGTTAACAAATACCTAAAAAATGTGGAAATGCCTTTGGAACTGGGTAAGGAGTAGAGGCTAAAAAAGTTTTTTTTTTTTTTTTTTTTT
>NW_024081551.1:585019-683366 GCF_003009895.1 Hyaena hyaena | reverse complement strand
TTGAGGTGTGTGTTACAAAAAGCCTTGAACAGACTGTTGGCTGAAATATGGCCGTTAAGTGTGCTTCTGGTGGAGGTTCAGAGGGAAATGAAGAACACATTACTGGACACTGGGGAAAGGAGACCCTTGTTATAAATTGGTAAAGAATGTGGATGAATTGTACATTAGTGTTCTGTGGAATATAGAACTTGTGAGTGATACACTTGGATATTTAGCAGAGATTCCTCAGCCAAGTGCTGAAGGTGCCTCGTTTCTCCTTATTGCTAACAGTAAAATGTAAGAGAAAAGGGATAAATTGAAAAAGAAATCCTTGGGGCGCCTGGGTGGCTTAGTCGGTTAAGCGTCCGACTTTCACTTGGGTCATGATCTCGCGGTTCGTGGGTTCGAGCCCCACGTCGGGCTCTGTGCTGACTGCCAGCTCGGAGCCTGGAGCCTGTTTCAGTCTGTGACTCCCTCTCTCTCTGACCCTCCCCTGCTCACGCTGTCTCTCTCTCTCCTAGAAATAAATAAAAACATTAAAAAAAAAAAAAAAAAGAAAAAGAAAAAGAAATCCTTAAGCAAAAAGGAGGCAGATTTTGAAGAGTAGGAAAATTCTCAGCCTATGGGTAGTGCAAAAATTGAGACAGCATGCAAAAGTGTGGCTGACTAATCACATAATATAGAGATTATGGGTGTAATTCCCAAATTCAACCAACCATCTCAGCTGAAAGGCTGCCCTGTTGGACTAATGGGAAAAGACGCAGGATGAAATGAAGAAAGGCTACTGGACAACAGGATTTACAAAACTGGCAAACACAGCTATCTGACCGAAAACATGTGTTATCCTTTAGAAGACGGAAGAATGATCCCAAAGGTAAGGAAGGCTCTCTCCTCAGTTCCACACGGCAGGGCCAATTCTTCAGTTTCAGTGGGCCAGGAAAACTAGAACTGTGGGTATGAGTTTATCACACACTGCCAAAGAGATGGGGTCACCACTGTGGTAGGCGCACAGGTCCAAACACAGAGCCAACCCCAAAGAGGATTATTTTCAAACCTTAAAAACTCACAGAATTTGCGCTGCCAGGTTTTAGACTTGCTTAGGACTCGTGATTGCTTTCTTCTTTCTAAAATTTACCACATTCAAAAGGAAGTATCTATTCTATCTATGCCTTTTCCATATGGTATTTTGGAAGCGGGTAATTTGCTATCTTGTTTTACAGGTTCCCAGGTAGAGAGGAATTCTGCCTGAGGACGAATCATACCTTGAGTCTCACCCAGCTTGACTTAGATTAAGATCTAGGACTTAGAACTGATGCTACAATGGGTTCAGACTTTTGGGCTGTTGTAATGGGATGAATGTATCTTGCATGTAAGGGATGAATGTGAGGAACCAGAGGGTGGAATGTTATGCACTGACTTATGTACTCCCCAAAATTCATATGCGGAGACCCCCAAGCCCCACAATGTGACTACATTTGGATACAGGGCCTTTAAAAAGGGGATTTACATTAAAATAAGGTTAACATGGACCTTAATCCAATCTGACTGGTGTCCTTTTAAGAAAAGGAAATGTGGACATACAGGGAAGGCACCAGAGATGTGTACAAAAGACCACGTGAGGACACAGCTAAAACGTAGACATTTACAAGCCAGGAAGAGAAGGTTGAGAAAAAACCAAATGTGCCAACATCTTGATTTTGGACTTCTAGTTTCCAGAAATGTGAGAAAATAGTATTTGTTGTTCAAGCCACTCAGTCTGCCATTTTGTTATGCTAGCCCTAGCAAACTAATACAAAGACATACGTGTATATAACTTGGTTCTATGAGTCACTTGAAACACATGACACCCACACTCACGTAGGCTTCTAGTAGTCACATTTGTTTCTCCTGTTCCTACTCCCAGTCCCTGGGACAAAGTAACTATCTACAGGTAAGCACCCGATCCAGGTCTGGGCTAATGATAAATGATGGATACAGTCCACTAAATAATATACAATTCCCTTTGGCTTTACCCAGTGATAAATACACAGTGGCAATTCCCAGAGTCAAACCAGAAATTTGGATGGAATTTAAGTAATAGTGTTTTATAAACATTTATGTAGCAAATTTACACATGAAAGATTTTCCAGTATAATTCAGCTACATGGAGAATTTAGAGAACTATAAAATTTCACGTATGTATTAATTAGTTATATTCCACAACAGGAGATTAGCTAAGATTACTTACCCTATTTTGGGACTTTAGGCTTCCACATTCCTTGGATATTTGCCGTTGTACATATTCTATACTTCTGCCCTGAATGTCTAGGCCCGGATGACTGAAAGTTATCTAAAATATAAATAATTTCTATTTAAGTGACTAGAGAATATATTTCTTATTTTTTAATAAAACCATGCAGTGTGTATTCCAAAGTTTCATAACCTATTAGTAGTGAGGCTTTTCAAAATGGCTGTGATAAAAAGCATTATTTGAATCATCCTATTCATTATTTGAACTTATGTCTTTCCTTACACATTTAAACTTTAATTTCAAAAGTAACATGAACTTCTGGTTTCTGGTTCTACATGTGAGGAACTTAGTAAATGCCACTCTGTTCTAATAAGTAAAAAAACTGAACAGAAAAAAGAGCACCAATTCTTCTCAGATCTGTAAGAGAGAGGAGGACACAGTACAAACCACCGCCCCCAAGACTGGAAGGACAGGAAAATAAAGGGAGGCACAGCTCACTAGAACAAAATCACGAGCAGAATTGCTGCAGAAACCAGTGCTGAGGCGGATCCAGTCATAGTGAAGCCCCCACACTCTCAGCCAGGTTCCCAAAGTATCAGAAAAATCTCTGCACGCTTTCAGCAGGGGGAGGAGGAAAGGAAGCACTTCTGAACTCTGCCAGAATACTCCCAAGGTCTGCCCTCAGGAGAAACTAGTTAACCATAGCCTGACCTACTGGGATATTATCAGAGCCTATCTGACCTAGGAAAGGGGAAATAGCCAACTCTAGTCTACTCTAACCATCTGACCCAACTAAGAAGTGAGAAAAAACTGAGAAATATTTGTGGAGTTCACAGACCAGAAGCACAGGCTCATTCTAAAAGACTGAGACCTAGCTATTCATAGGACTACAAAATGCTCCCCCTCCCCCCATACCTCACCACCACATACTAAAGGCCTATTTACAGCAGTTCCTTTTACCCAGTACATCACGTCCAGCTATTAGCTATAAAGAACAAAATTACCAAACATACTGAAAGGCAAAAACAATCTGAAGAGATAGAACAAGCATCAGAACAAGACATGACAGGGATTTGGAATTAGCAGACTAGGAATTTAAAACAACTATGATTAATATGCTAAAAGCTCTAATGGATAGCATGCAAGAACAAATGAGCAATACATGCAAAGAGATAGAAATCCTGATAAGAAACCAAAAAGAAATGCTGGAGATCACAAACACTAAGAGAAATTAAGAATGCCTTTGCTGGACCTATTAGACTGGACAGGACTGAAGAAAGAATCTCTAAGCTATTTGAAATAGTAATGACTGAGAATTTACCCATATTGATGTTAGACACCAAATCAAAGACCCAGGAAACTCAGAGAATATAAAGCAGGATAAATGCCAAGACCCCCCGCCCCCGCCCACACCCCTCACCTAACCATGCTATTTTCAAACTATAAAAACTCAAAGATAAGAAACAACCTGCCAACCTAGAATGCTGTATCCTACAAAAAACCAAAATCCTTCAAGAGATACAGACTTTCTCAGGCAAACAAAAACTGAAGAAATTTGTTGCTTTATAAGGAATGTTACGAGGTTCTTTAGAGAGAAGGAAAAGAGTATGGATCAGAAACTCAGATCTACATAAGAATAAAGGAATAATGAAGGAATAAGCAAAAATAAAATAAAATTTTTATTTTTCTTATTCTTAATTGAGCTAATAGAGAACAGTTGTTTAAAAATAGCAACAATGTAGTCAATCATGTATGATTATGTATATAAAGTGAAGTGAATGGCAATGATATAAGAGATGGGAAGGAGGAATTGAGATTCTTTTGTTAAAAGGTAATTGCCATACCTGTAAAGTAATTTAGTGTTCTTTGAAAATGGACACAAATTAGTTGTAAAGGTATAATGTAAACCTCAGGGTAACTATTAAAAAAAAGGTAAAAATAAACAAACTTATATGCCGAGAAGGAGAGAAAACGAAACTATATAAGATGTTGAATTAAACTGCAAAGACAGAAAATGAGTGAAAGAAACAGAGAACAAGGGAAACAAATAGAAAATTATAAAAAATGATAGATATCAATTCTGCTGTATCAATAATCACTTTGAATGTTGATGCCCTAAATGTACCAATTAAAGAACAGTGACGGTCAGAGAAAATAAAAAAATAAGACCCAACTGTGTGTTGTCTACAAGAAATGTACTTACAGAATAAAGGTAAACAGATGGAGAATAATACACTATGCTAACACTAATCAAAAGAAAACATATTTAATTAATTTCAGACAAAGCAGACCTCAAAGCAAGGAAAGCCGTTGGTGATAAAGAGGGGCATTACATAGTGATAGAAGATTAATTTTCTAAGAAGACCTAGCGATCCTTAATGTGTGCGTGCTTAAGAACATAGCATTACATCACACAAGGCAAAACCTGATAGAACTGCAAGGAAAAACAGATGTACTTATTATCACAGCTGGAGAGTTTAACACTCCTCTGTCAGAAATGGACAGATCCAACAGGCAGAAAATCAGTAAGAATCTAGGTGAACTCAACAGCATCAATCATATGAACATAAGTGACATCTATAGACTATTTAACAACAGCAAAATATTTTCTCAAGTTCACATGAACATTAACCAAGACAAAAACATTCTGGGTCATAAAGCAGACTTCAATAAATTTAAAAGAATAGAAATTATACAATGTCTGCTCTCAGACCGCAAAAGAAATAAGCTAGAAATCAGTAATGGAAGGATACATGAAAAAAATCTCCAAATCTGTGGAGATTTAACAAAACAACACTTTTCCAAATAACACACAGATAAAAGAAGAAATTTTTAAAAATTAAGTATTTTGAACTAAATGGAAATGAAAATTGTAGAACAGAGTGAAGGTAATGCTTAAGGGAAATTTAGCATCAAATGCATTTTTTTTAGAAAAGAAAGATCTAAAATCAATAATCTAAGTTTCCACCTTAGGAAACCAGAAAAAGGTTAAATCCAAAGCTAGAGTTTCTAGTTTATGCAATAAGAAAAGAAAAAGAAATAAAAGGTATGCAGATTGAGAAGGAAGAAATAAAACTGTCCTTGTTCACAATTGGCATAATTATCCATGTAGAGAATCTGAAAGAATTGATAAAATAACTCCCAGAACTAAAATAGGCAATTATAGCAAGGTTGCAGATTACAAGATTTATACATAAAAGCCAATCACTTTCTTATATATGAACAATAAACACATGTGGAGTTTGACATTAAAAACAATAGTACCATTCATATTAGCACTCCCCACAATGAGATATTAGGTATAAATCTAACAAAATATGTATAAGATCTGTATGAGGAAAGTATAAAATGTTGATGGACAAAATCAAAGATAATAAATGTAGAGATATCCACATTCATGGACTGGAAGACTCAATATTGTCAAGATCTCAATTCTTCTCAAATTAGTCTATAGATTCAGTGCAAGACCAATTAAAACCCCAGCAAGCTGTTTTGTGAATAGAGACAAATGATTCCAAAATTTATAGAAAGAGGCAAAGGACCCAGAATAGCCAACACAATATTGAAGAAGAATAAAGCCGGAGGACTGACATTACCTGACTTTGAGGCTACAGTAATTAATACAGTGTGGTACTGACAAAAGAACAAACAGATCAGTGGAACATAACAGATGACTTTGGTAAATGGTAATGACTTTTTAAATACCACATTAAAGGCAAAATCCATGAAAGAAAGAACTGGTAAGATGGACTTCATTAAAATTAAGACCTTCCACTGTGCAAAATAGAGCGTCAAAAGAATGAGAAGGCAAGCCACAGAGTGGGAGAAAATATTTATAAAAGATAAAGGACTGTTATCAAAAATATACACAGAATTCTTAAAAACTAACAATAAAAATTCTCAAAAACCAGTAATAAAGAAACAACCAACTTAAAGGAATGGGCCAAAGATCTCAAGATAACACTTCACCATGGAAGATACATAAATGGAAAAACAGCAGATGAAAAGATGCTACGTGGGGTGCCTGGGTGGCTCAGTCGGTTAAGCGTCCGACTTTGGCTCATGATCTCACAGTTTGTGGGTTCGAGCCCCACGTCGGGCTCTGTGCTGACAGCTAGCTCAGAGCCTGGAGCCTGCTTCAGATGCTGTGTCTCCCTCTCTTTCTGCCCCTCCCCCATTCATGCTCTGTCTCTGTCTCTCAAAACTGAATAAACATAAAAAAAAAATTTTTTTTAATTAAAAAAAAAAAAAAAGAAAAGATGCTACATACCATAAGTCATCAGGGAGATGCAAAAAAAACAATGAGCTATCACTACACAAGAAGTAGAATGGCAAATATCGAGAACACTGACAACACTAAATGCTAGGGAGGATGCAGAGCAATGGGAACCCTTACTGACTGCTGGTGGGAATTCAAAATGGTGCAGCTACTTTAGAAGACAATTTGGCAATTTCTTACAACACTAAACATACT
Source organism: Hyaena hyaena (assembly GCF_003009895.1). Classification (NCBI taxonomy): domain Eukaryota; kingdom Metazoa; phylum Chordata; class Mammalia; order Carnivora; family Hyaenidae; genus Hyaena; species Hyaena hyaena. Next base: position 676,683 of record NW_024081551.1, on the reverse strand, counting down.
CTTACATGATTTCGCAACTGTGCTCCTTGATATTCACCCAAAAGATTAAAATATTTGTGTCCATGCAAAAAATTGTACACAAATGTTTTTAGCTGTTTTATTCATAATTGCTAAAACTTGGAAGCAATCAAGATGTCCTTCTGAAGATGAACAGAAAAAGGGTGGTACACCCAAAAAGAGAATATTATTCAGTATTAAAAATTTTAAAAAGACAAGAACTTTACATGCATTAGTATGTGAAAGAAACCAAAATGAAAACAATCTGAAAAGGCTATATACTTTATTATTCCAACTATATGACTTTCTGATAAAGTCAAACTATAAAGGTACTAAAAATGTAAGTGTTTGCCAGGAGTTATGTTTTGGCAGAAGTGGAGGAGACGTGAATAGGCAGAAAGCAGAGAATTTTTAGGGCAGTAAAAAAAACGAATTCTGGGGTGCCTGGGTGGCTTAGTTGGTTAAGCGTCCGACTTTCACTTAGGTCATGATCTCACGGTTTGTGGGTTCGAGCCCCGCGTCGGGCTCTGTGCTGACTGCCAGCTCAGAGCCTGGAGCCTATTTCAGTCTGTGACTCCCTCTCTCTGACCCTCCCCTGCTCACGCTGTCTCTCTCTCTCCTAGAAATAAATACAAATATTAAAAAAAAAAAAAAAAAACCCGAATTCTATCATAATGATGGATCCATGTCATACATTTGTCTGAATCCATAGAATGCAAAACACCAAATGTTTATTATGGACTTTGGGTGATTGTGATGTGTCAAGATAACTTCATCAATTGTAACTTTTCCACTGGTGGTACTGCTTCCACTTTGGGGCTATGTATTTACACATACATGCATGTGTGCATTTATGTGGATCTTTAAATATTCAGTGCTTCCTTAAACTTGTTATATGGATACCTTTTTATGTTTATACAGAATAATATGTTTATTATTCTTTTAATAACAGCTTAACACCATCTTAATAGTTCATTGAATGATAATTTAACTAGTCCAATTAATATAGACTTTTCCCCACATTTTGCTGTTACAAACACAACTGTAACAAATGTCTTTATACATTTATTTTTAATACACATGATCAAGTATATCTGTGTCATAAATTCCTAAAAGGAGAAGTACTGGATTAAAAATTTGTATACTTCAATTCAAAAATGACCTTAAATGATATATCCAACCTGGACCACCTACTCAGTAGTATCTTAAACAAAAGACAAATTTATTAAAAGTATTTAAGGATGGGGTACCTGGGTGGCTCAGTTGGTTGAGTATCGATTCTTAATTTCAGGTCAGGTCATGATCCCAGAGTTGGGGGATCGAGCCCAGTGTTGGGCTCCATGCTGAGTGTCGAGCCTGCTTGAAATTCTCTCTCACTCTGCGCCTCTCCCCCCTACTCACTCTCTCTCTCTCTCTCAAAAACCAAAAAAAGGAAGGAAGGAAGGAAGGAAGAGAAGGAAGGCAAGCAAAGCAAAAAAACTTAAGGACCGAAAGAGGTTATTTCATTCCCAGACTTGTTACCTACAATTTTGAAATTTTCCTTTTATTAGCACTTTAATCACATAGTAGGAACAAAAAGAACAGAAGCATTACAATTTTAATTATGCTATAGGACTAAAGGATTAATGTGGGATGAAGTACAATTTCTGGATTATGGAGTTTATTTTCTCTAACCTGTCTCTATAATGCATTCTCCTATGTCTACCTATTTCTATCTAGTGTGAAAAATTATGAGTTTACATTTCCCATTCAGTTTTTCTTTTTGTTTCAACATTCAACTATATATGCTTTCCTAAAAAAATACATAGTCCTAGGTGCTATGGAAAGGATGAAGTAGAAAAATGGTTCTTATCCTCACTGAGGTAAAGGATAAAACATACAACTGCGAAGTTATATGATTATAACTTATGGTAAAATATATATGAATTCAAGAATTAATAGGGAGAAAAAATCACTATGGATTCAATGGTCTGGGAAGGTATGTCATGAAGAAAATGAAACCTGAAGAAAACACAGAATGAAGTAAGCATTTGGTCAGGAAAAAAATAAAAGGACCCAAAACATAAATGGCAACTTGATATATGAAGATGTGGCACTGTGCATCAGGGAAAGAATCCAAAAAAATATGCTCAAACAACTAGTTATCCATATGGGGGGAAAAATTGGACCCTACCACAGAAGAGAAATTAGTTTGAAGTGTGTTACAGACAAAACTTTAAAACTTTTAGAATATAGAGAGAAAATCTTTGAGACAAGAATAGGGAGGAATCTGTAGAAACACCATCAGGGAAACAATGATAAAGTCAACTGCATTAAAATTTAGAATATCTATTTCACCAAAACACTCTTAAAGGGAGTAAAAAGCTATCACAAACTAGGAGATACTGGCTACAAATTAAACTCAAAATGGAGAAGTATCACTAAAGATTGTATTACTCAGGAACAAGGCTATAGAAGATGACATAGTTAAAATCAGTTTGTAAAGGAAAACTGACAACTATTTCTACAATCTTGCAAATGCTCAATACATCTCTTACTCATAGAACACATGAATCCTGTAGAGTAATGTGTCTAATTTGTCCAGAGCCTTCTGTACACATTACTGTGAGAAGCTCATGCTTATACATGTTAAAGAAACTCTTATATCAATAGTTGGAACATGAAAGTTTGTACTAATAATAACAAAAAATATCCACTGGCTGAAGACAAAGAAATAAGTGGCTGGAAATAAGTGGTTGAATGATCAAGAAAAGCACAGGAGTACTAAGCAAACAAAATCCAAAGTAATGGTTACCTCAGTGATAGGACTGGGGGGGTACTCCTTTCTTTTAAATTGTTTGCTGGTTTCTCAGATGTTCATTATATACACTGTTTTCTATATATTAATTATGTCATAAGTTTTCTATCAGAAGCTCACTGATACATGTAGCTTTATCTGTCCATAGTGAAATGACCTCCAGGAACTAGAAAGTAAGCAGAACTGGGCAAAAGAGCCATAATGGCTTCCAGGCCTATTAGACATAACTAATACCAGACTGAGAGCATTAGCATTTTGAAAGAATGTACCTACCCATCAAAAGGATTTAAATATCCCATGGAAGCATAGAAAATGAGTCAAAGACAAACACTTACAATGCCTATCTAAGCATAACTGAAGGAAAAACCTAGTGTTTTTTTTTTTTTTTTAATTTGAGAGAGAGAAAGAGAGAGAGAGAGCGCGCGCGCAGCGGAGTGGCAAAGAGAGGAGACACAGAATCTGAAAGCAGGTTCCAGGCTCCAAGCTGTCAGCACAGACCCCAACACAGGGATCAAACTCATGAGCCAGGGTATCATGACTTGAGCCAAAGTCAGACACTTAACCAAGTGAGCCACCCAGGCGCCCCAAAACCTAATGTTTTTAAAGCTAGTGTTAGGTAACAATTCTCCATAGGTCTCATTTCTGTAGATCTAATGAGGAAAGGCACTGTTTGCCTTTGTTTCAGACTATCTTTGCAAAATGTGTATAAAATGAAACCCTTGAAAGATAAGTGTCTTCACTTTTCAGTTAGGTTTGTTTAGCATCTACTATAACACCATCTCTTTCCCTGGGAAAAGTCAGGCAAGACTTACTGCCCTTTTTAAAAGACTCTGGGTTCCCTAAGCTCAGGGTTCCAATGCTGTAATGCAAAACCACGCAGTGTGCTCCATCTACCTGAGCAGCTCAGCACCATCTCATTGGACTGGGAAGGCCAGGGGACCAACACAAACATGAAGCTCATGCTATTTTATTGTGCTGTGAGTAATAATGTCCTTTGTCTTAGATCTAACAGGTTGAACCTGTTAGCTAGGGTTAAAATCTCAGACTTTTCTTATTTCTCACCAGCAAGGAAGCTATCCAGACCTTTTGGCAAGACTGATGTTCTGCTGTAGAGAACGATCCATCAAGCTATCGAGTCAAAAGCAATTAAACATTCAAAGCATGTAAGTACTCTACTGAACATATATTCATGAAGCATGCTTTTGGCAATGATTTAGTATCTTATGAAGATCTATTTTATGCAGACACTGTACTAAACAAACTACCACTAGTACTACCGTCCACATGATGGCTTAAATTTTTACATTCCAATTTTTTTATGTATCATTTTTTAAAAGTTTATTTACTTGAAAGAGAGAGAGAGAGAGAGAGAGAGAGCGCACCAGCTGGGGAGGGGCAGAGAGAGAGAAATCCTAAGCAGGTTCCCTACTGCCAGCATAGAGCCTGATGTGGGGCTCGAACTCACAAACCACAAGATCATAACCTGAGCCAAAAATCTAAAGTCAAGTACTTAATCAACTGAGCCACCCAGGTGCCCCTACATCATTTTTCTTAAACTGGATTATTTTAGTCCCTGAAAGATGACTCCAGTCTTAACATTTTGACAAAAAAGTTTTTTGACCAGCAAGTTTAAGGTCAGATTCTGTAATATGAGAAATTCACTCTGTGAGGCCTACTGGGTGACATCCAAATGGACAAATGGTGTACCACTATAACAGGACTGTGCCAAATGCAAGTGCTCATTATTCTTAAGAAACTTCTGGATTTATCAAATGCACAGCTAGTATCTATGCACCTTTAAAGAATACCTACGCCATTCTAATTCCTACTAAACTGAGTTTACTTACTTTAACATCAGCAAATGCATAATTAAATTATCTAGTTAAACAAAGTCATTAAACATCACTCTTTTATCTCTATGTCACATCAATCTTGGATATATGGAAAAATTGCAAAGAATCCAGAATTCAGACCCTAACAGTTTGGCTCCAGAAGTCATGTTCAAATCCCCAGGCTGAACGCTGCCTGCCAACTGTTAATTTCGCTCTCTGCAGTTATGTAGCACTTTTTTGTACTTTTCTACATGGCGACTACATTCTTTAAACCACTCCACCACTGTCATCACTGCCATTTTGAGAGAAAGCCTCAGTTCTTTTCTCTATTAGTCAAAAGAGGAGTTCAAAGTTTATAGTTCCCTCAGCCAAAAAAGGTAGGCCAAATAAATTCCCAGGGTCTGGGATATGAATTATCAGTCTATTGTAACTTTGTGTTACATTCGTGAAGTTTTTTCTCACTGCTCAACTATACCAATCACTGGCCTAACTCAGGATGTACATACATCCGCTCTCTCCTCCACTGGTGAGTTTTTCTACCCATCACTCAAAATGTTGGAAAGTATTTTGTATTTAAAAGTGTTAAACTGGATCTCTCTAATCTTATTTCCTGGGATGCCTAGATGATGATGAGGAAATATGACTCTGGATAGACTGTTCTGATTCCAAATCTCTGGAAAAGGTATGCAAATTATTTTCAGCCTCTTTTTTTTTTTTTTTTTTTTTTTTAAGTAAAACTAGCTTAAAATTACTTTTCCCTTCTTGCATATTTTAATATCATTTTTGGTGCATTTCTTATAAACTTTCATAGTAAACTTAGACAAATACATGTATATAAACTATAGATAATCTCTATCCTCTAATGAGACAGCTTGCTACAGTGACTGTTGTAAAGATTAATATGAGTTATAGAAGTGCTTTAAAAAGCACTCAGCATATAGTAGGGAGAAGCTAAGGGTTAACAAGCCATACTTACTAGATTTAGTGTAATATAAAGCTGCCTATTTAACATAAAAGGAAATGTTTCAATCTTAAGCTAGAATAAAAAAGAAGAGGAGGAGGAGAGGAAGATGGCAGAAGGAGGAAGAAACACCGTTTGTAAATAAGCTCAGAGTTTCTAATAATTTAACAAATACTAACGTGGTGACTTTGTTCAGAGTTACTTAATGATTCTATGCATGAATTCCTTCACTGATAAGACCTTTATTTATTGGTTCTGCTCAAATGAGATATTGGACTCAAAAGCACTTAACAAAGCATCAAAAGACTATAAAATCTCATTCTTATTTTAAAGCCTTCTTGATTTCCTAAGACAATTACAAAGGTCAGATAAAACTATTAAACATGAAAACACATATAACACTTTAACAACTAATCCAAAAAACAGTATTAGAATGAAAGTCACCTTCCAAAGTAAAAGCAAAATGATTCTCAGAAACTTAAGTATTGCTTTCAGTAATGTTTTTCATTTATGAAAAACACCAGGCAGAAATACTAACAGGTTTCATGACGCCACTTCACATATCATGGTATGTGAGGGGGGAAAATGTAAGGAGTATCAATATAAACTGCAGGTCTATATACCGGGGAAACAGAGACACTCCTGTGTTTGACAGAACAAATTAAGACAATCAAACACTATCAAAGAAACAAGAGTCGTCTCTTCTGAGAAGGAAAAAAAAAAAAAAAAACCCCAAAAAACCCTAAGTAATAGATGACAAAACCAATGTGTCTGAAAAATGGCCAACCTGAGCTGGGTGGGGAAAGTAAAACTTCAGTTACACAAGAAATATTTAAGATCCATGCTGTTACTGTGACTTGCTAGGAAGAGTTTTCTTTGAGTGACCCACAGCTTCTGGAGAATTAAGGAATTGTAATCTTTAATTATTCTAGCGATGGAATCTTTCTTTCCCACTGGGACTGTTAACAGCATTAAAGCTTGCTAGTATTTTACCTTTATCTTACAGAGTCCATCATTCAGTAAGATCACAAGGTAAATGTTTACAGATAGCTTAATTCACTCAGAAGAAAAGTAATTAACAGGTTTATAGTGCTATCTCTGGAATTACGTTTGTCCTTAAACCAGATCAACACAACAACCCATGAGTCAAAAGACAACACACACCACACGCCCAAGAGCATATCTTTGTGTGTGCATATGTGTGTACATCCACCACCTGAGAACTGGCCAATTACTGGTCCTACTTTGAGGCAACGGCTGAAATATCAAATGTTCTGATCTGATACTTTTGCTGGGATTCTTGAGCTCTCTACTTGAGGAAAATTCAACATGTCATCCTTTTCAAGGAACTCAAGATTCCAGAGATCAGATTCCACGGCAGTTGGACTTGATGGTCTGTTTAGTATAAATAAACAACAACATGCAGTAACTATTTCCGCAGCTACCATCTATCCTATATTAAAAATGAGCAGTAGCAACAAAGTTAGTATCTTACCATTGTATTTTATTTTTTATGTTTACACTGTATCAAAACACTGTGTTTAGAAAAGTTGCTTTTTTCATTGTTCTTGACTTAGTTTATTCCTCTCATCTCTATACTTTTAAGATTTTAGTTCTTTTAAAGGATTCTAGGTTTTTTTTTTTACTGTTTTCCTTTTTATGCTGCTTTTAACTTTTAATTTCCTAATCCACACAAGTTTGGGAAATTTGTCTTCATACTCCATCTATTCTTCATTGGTGAGGAAATATTTACCATAATTTTAGCCTTAATTTCTGAGTTTCTGGTTCAAATTTCATCTTAAAGCTTTAATTTTAATCACCTTTTAAAATACTGCTTTTATTTACTTTTCTTTATTTATTTTCCTACTTAATTTATATTAGCTATCAGGACAAGTCATGTCTTTTACCACTAAATAATCATGATAGTTTATTTAATCGTGATATACATCATTAAGAATATAAGAACCTACATATCCTAACATACAACCTCTAAATATTCGGCAAATCATTCACTCTGTGCCCTCTTACAGGAGCGGGTGGTGGTACTCTATTGGTGAGGACAGAGGGAATCACCCCAGTCTTCTCCATCTCAAATAACGGCAACACCTCTCATTCAACTACTTGCACCTCAAACTCAGAAGGCATTCTGGACTCTATTATCAAGTCGTTTTTGGCTCTTCCTTCAGAATTTACCATTACCTAACCATTTCTCATCATTTGTATTTAGTGCAATTATCCAAAATCTTTTACCTGGATAAAAACAATAACCTTCAAAATTGGTCTTAATTCCACTCACGAGCACACTCTAACTGTCCATTCTCTACATAGAAGCCACAATGTTTTAAAAATACAAATGAGACTTTTATTAGAGATTAAAAGCCTTCCAACTCCTTGTCACTGAATCTAGAACAAAATTCCAACTCGTTCCAATAGCCTACACTATCCAAACCCTACCAATTCTCTAACTAACTGGCACTACACTACCGCATTTACTCACTAAAGTATGGCTATATCAGCCTGTTTCTCTGAAATACCAAGCTGCTGCTTGGATATCCAACTTTCCACCCTTGGATTTTCATATGGCTGTTATCTTTTGTTTTGATATTATTCCTATCTCCATACAAATAGCTCCCCAGAGGATCTTCCAATCATCTTACATATCTGTGCAAGTCCCCCTCTGTATTCCTACTATTCTATTTCCCAGGACTTTGTTTCACAGCACTGTTACTACTTGAAATATTATTGATTTAACGTATTTTACTATTTCCCTCACTAGCATTTATATCCTTCATGAGGCTAGGGCTCATAATCTTTCTTGTTCACAACTGTTCTCAGGGCTTAGAATAGGGCCTGGCATATTGTAGGTGCTCTAACATATATCACATGCGTATTTATCAAATACGTATCAATGTATGGATGGATGAATTAACTTTCTTTTTTTTTTAATGTTTTTTAATTTATTTCTGAGAGAGAGAGAGAGAGAGCGAGCGAGCGAGCAGGGGAGGGTCAGAGAGAGAGGGAGACACAGAATCTGAAACAGGCTCCAGGCTCTGAGCTGTCAGCACAAAGCACAACATAGGGCTCGAACCCATGCACCGTGAGATCATGACCTGAGCCGAAGTTGGATGCTTAAGCAACTGAGCCACCCAGGCGCCCCTGAATTATCTTTCTTAACTCCTAGAATAACACTATGGAAAAAATTTTATTTTTATTGATATTTACATCTGAGAAAACATGAAGATGGAGAACTTCAGTAGTTTTATAACTGTAAGTAAATTAAAAGGCTAGGAATTAAAACTAGATCTGCCTGTGTCTAAAGCCCCAGATCTTCCCCATTGTTGCAGAAATTTCTATCCAACTTATCCCCAATGCCCAGTGTGGTTCTATTAAGCAAACAGACCTTACAAAAAATGGCAAAATAACAAGTTTAGACAGGAAATGTGAAACTCACAGTTTAAAATTTACACAAGGCAGAAAGAAACATCTCCGTCCTCAAAGGTTGCCATGATTAGTATTGCCACTCTCCTCCCAATCAACTGTAACTATGGTTAAACCAGGATCTGGCACATGACTCAAAGGCAAGCCATAAGCTTATAAGATAGCCTAGAACAAGAGCTCTGTCCAAAAGTGGCAATGTTAGGTGCAGTGTGCATCATTTTATCTCCTCTCTGCCTAATCTGGCTGCCCATCCTTGGAATGGAGAGCTATATAGAATGTATAAACCTGCCCTTAAGCTGAGCCTATCAGCTTCCTTCTTGTAAGAATATGGAATTGGTTAAGGACTACAGGGATCTAGGCTAGAATGCCATGTAGTCCAAAGGGCTGAGCCTGACATTGATGGTCATAATACACTACTAATCAATGAGGAAACAAAGAGCCTAGACCATAGTGGAAAAGAATGAAACAAATATACAAAGAGAAACACAGATAAATGGTCATGTGGCATATGTGTGAATAGTGTACAGGGGAAGAGTGGGAGTGGAGAAAGAGAAGCTACTTAATGCCTAGCATCTCAAAAGTCCTACCTGTATTTATTCTTAAAATGAATTCTGAGAAATGCCAGTGAGTCATTAAAATAAAGTCCTTTTTCCTTAAGTTAGTGTAAAACCAAATGGTCTTAAATTAATCAAGTTCCCAATACTGGATATGAAGACTAGGAATAAAGTGAGTCAAACATCATTTGGTTCCAAGGTGATACTGTTAGCATCTATTCATTCTCTCATTCAACAAATGTTGACTAGATGCTCATTTTATTCAGAAACTTCCAGGTTCCTGAATATATCAGGATACAAAAAGTATAAACAGAAAAATTAAATATATAAAGTCAGGAAGTGATAAGTGTCATGAAGAAAAATAAAGCAGATAGAAGACACGGTGATAGAAAAGTTGCTATTTTGGGGTGTCTGGATGGCTCAGTCAGTTCAGGTAATGGTCCCAGGGTTGTGGGATCATGTTCCATGTCGGCCCCACAATCAGCACAGAGCCTGCTTCAGATTCTCTCTCCCTCTCTCTCAAAAACAAAAAACAACCAACCAACCAACCAAAAAGTCTGCTATTTTATTTAGAGTGCCCAGGGAAGGGTTCACAAAAGAGGTGATCTAAAGTGAGGAGCAAACTCCGAAGATCTAGAGGAAAAGTGTTCCAGACAAATCAAAGAGCAAATGCAATGCAAATTTCTTCCCAAACAAGCTGCATGTTTGAGATCCTCAGGATAAAATGGAATCATTAAATGAGAATCAGGTAGGCTTTAGGCATAGCTACTATGCCACTGGATACTAATAGATCTTATAAATATCCATCAAGAAGAATAAGTATTTTAAAACATTTTTTTAAAAATGACTTTAATTGGCTTTTGATTTTGTAGACATATACTGGGTATAGCTTAAACCACACAAGAAACAGTTACAAATGCTTAATTAAGAATGAAACCATTTGTTCATATCACTAATAACAGAAATGGGGTCAAGAATGGTCTTCTGACAGATTTGGTAACACTGAATGGCAGAAAAATAGGGTTCTACCCTACAACTAAGGTTCATTTTTAGATCAAGCTGGAATAATTAGAAGAGTACCCAAAGGAAACACTTTTCACTGAGTTGATTTTGGAGTACATGATTAGTATATGAGGTTACACTGTAAGAAATAACTCTATGAAACTCATCACTGTATTTGCCACAGATATGTTTGCTCAGGACATTTTTCAAAGTATCTAAGAAGTTCTATGTAGAGTAATGATAGGGAAACTTTTGCTTCCTAAGAGGCTGAAATGCCTTTTCCTCCAGATAACGAAACGTAACTAAAACATTTTTCCTTTTCACCTTCATCATCAAAAAATATAAAGTCAAACTTACGGTTCAGTTAAATTGTATTCTCCTAGATTTCTGTTTTATTTTGTCTGGTAAAGGCACATGGTCTTAACTTCCTTCTCTAATACATCCAATTTCTATACATATGAATAACATGAAAAATATTTAATCATCTCACCTGACTGGCTTGGCTTTGTAAGTAGACTCTTCTGGCATCCAGATCTTCAAAGGCAGGTCTTGAGATTCTGTAAGGCTCACTGGTAACAACTGTCTCTTGCTGGAAATGATGATCTTTCACAAGAGAACTGGAAGTATCCTCTTCAGGTACCTAATGGGAACAAACCCCCAAATTCATTAGTTGAGAAAATATGAACAAAAACAAAGAAATGTTCACTCCAGCAAGTATTTAGAAAATCCTTATGTACTACCACCATAAATGGCAATTCCCGAAATCAAACAATCATGATTTCTTTTTTCTTTTTTACGTCTTTATTTTATTTTGAGAGACAGAGACAAAGAGCGAGTGGGGTAGGGGCATAGAGAGAGGGAGACACAGAATCTGAAGCAGGCTCCAGGCTCTGAGCTGTCAGCACAGAACACAATGCGGGGCTTGAACCCACGGACTAAGGGATCATGACCTGAGCTAAAGTCGGACTGATCCACCCAGGTGCCCCAACAATCATGATTTCTTAAAGAAGATAAAACTTAGGAAGACTTAGAAGCCTAACCATGCCATAGGAGAGAGATAATCTAATTAAAACAAAGTTTTACATTTTAACAAAAATAAACACATATAGAAAATGAAGAAATTATTACAGAGAAGATACAAATCAATAAAAGTGTTATTTTGCAAGTGAAAAAAGTATGTACCACGGACTGTCCTGTGCTATATGACACAGAGGATGAAAAGAAAACAACATGACTTTATTGAATGAATGAAAGAATTAAGTAGCCCAAACATGCTGATTATCTGGACTCAAATCATGCATATGAGACTTAGGTAGGGGATATGCTCACTGAAGAGTCTGTAATAACAGGCTTTTAAAATTTTAGAAACAGTAATTTGTTTGCTTTTTAAAGAAATGAGATAACTATTTACCATTACTTTTCTTGTTATTGTATAATTATTTGAAAAGATTGTGACAGCCAAATAAAAATGACAGAAATACTTTCACTGGTCTAACCTAAAACAATCTGGAGTAATCACTACAGGGTTAATAATCTTAAAAGTATAAATCTTTATAAGCTTTTTCTAAAAAAATAAATAAATACAAGATTGAACAATTTAGTGCTCTAAAATTAGGGAGTAAAATGCATAAAATATCTAAGATACTTTTTTAGTTTATAAATGCACATTCTAGTCCTTACTTTGGAACAAAGTAGCCTTGTGACATTTAATTTCTATGCAACTTCATTTTCTCAATTACCAATACTTCTGATACTTCTGTGAGATAATAGATGTGAAAATGTTCTGAAAACTAAAAGCTATTATTTTATCAAGGAGTAAGCAATTAAACTTTAAAAAATATATTTGAGGGGCTTAGTAACAGTTAAGTGTCCAACTTCAGCTGAGTTTGAGCCCGACATTGAGCTCTGAGCTGACAGATCCTGTCTTCCTCTCTCTCTGCCCCTCCCCTGCCTTCTCAAAAATACATACATATTAAATATATGTGTGTATGTATATATATACACATATATTTGAGAATGTACTGTCACTTAAAACTAAGTATGCCAAACCCAATTAATGGTTCTTTTTAGCTAACTTTCATTATAGTTGTCCCAATGTGTTGTTATGAGAGTTAATGCGAAATTAATTATTGGAAAGGAGCTGGCTAACTACTAGCCAGCAAACATTCTTTCAAAATGCATGATCAAAACTGGAAACGGTAAAGAAAAAAAATCAAGAAATATATTTATTATATGTTTCAAGCAGTTCTGAAAAGAAACAACCCAAGTAATTACCAAAACTCATAAGCAAATTGAATAGAAGAAAATATAGGGGTAGGGGGAAGGCTTAGATAAAGGGCCTAAGTTGGAAACTTGTCTCATCCAACTAAGGTATAAAATATAAGCAACTAACTTCTTTAAATTATTATTTTATTATAAATTGAGTAGATCTGTACTAATAACGGGGTTACTGGAGACACTCAGTACGTGAAAAATTATAAACAAGCTTGAATTATTATTTTAATAGTTAGGAGGAGGCGGCAGTGGAATAAATCAGTAGTAATTAAGAAGTAATTATGCTTATAATGGTAACAACTATTTGGATCAGGGTGTTTTTACCAAATTCCAATCTAACTGAGTCATTTAAGATTTGTTAAAAGAAAATAACGTCTTCTGAAAATTCCATATCTGAACAAACATAAGATAGTTCTATAACCCAAGTATTTTACTCGTCTGACTTGGGTTAATTCTAGTTATATTCTGTACATTAAGCAATAACACATTTCATTTTGATTAAGAATACATTTATTTTTTAAAGGGAACTACAAGGAGTGGTGATTATTTCATTATTAAATAAATAAAAATGTGTTTATTGTTTGGGTAACAAATCATTTAGTTTTACTTAAAAACATTTACCAAAATAGCTAAAATTAACCTACTAACTAGGCATATTTCATACCACACACTGAATTTACAACTAGACACCTAAATGGGTTTTTGCTACTAAAATAACTAATTAACTAAAACATCTTCCGCTTGTTTAATATGATAAAAATACCCCCCCCACACACCAATCCTCAATGTATGAAAATAGGGTCTACAATCAATTTTAATAAAGCACATTATCCAGGAATTGAGGAACAAATTAAGAAATTAACAAGTTATTTTTTATAGAATCCTAAAGAGTATTTTTCTACTACTTAATTATATCTCCTTCAGCAAGTTCTAAATTTAGACGTATATTCACAAAGTTAAAAAAAGTGGTGATAAGTAAAATAGCCATTCTTATTCACTGCTGATTCTACATACAGGAGTAAAATCTGGGAAGAATCATTTCTGAAAAGCAATTTTAGTAAAATGTATCAGAAGCTTTTAAAACATCCCAACATTTTGACAAATTCTTGAATCCAGCAAAGAAATAAAGGTACTAAATGGAAGCTTTAGGCACAAACTATTTTTCTCAGAACGACTTTATTTTTTTTTTTTAATGTTTTTTTAAATTTATTTCTGAGAGAGGGAGAGAGACAGAGTGAGCAGGGGAGGACCAGAGAGAGAGGGAGACACAGGATCTGAAGCAGGCTCCAGGCTCTGTGCTAGCTCTCAGCACAGAGCCTGATGCAGGGCTCGAACCCATGAACCTTGAGAGATCATGACCCGAGCCCAAGTCAGACCCTTAACTGAGTCACCCAGGCGTCCCTCTCAAAACTACTTTAAATCTTTTTTTTTTTTTATTTCTAGGAGAGAGAGAGAGAGAGAGAGTGAGCGAGCGTGAGCAGGGGAGGGTCAGAGAGAGAGGGAGTCACAGACTGAAGCAGGCTCCAGGCTCAGAGGTGTCCAGAGACTGACGCAAACTCACAAACCACGAGATCATCACCTGAGCCAAAGTTGGACACTTAACCAACTGAGCCACGCAAGTGCCCCATCTCACAATTACTTTTAATATTAAAATGAACAACTGAAATGTCCCCACATAAGGGAATGGTTACATAAATTATGGTATGCCTACTTAATGGAATACTGAGTGGTCATTTTGAAATCAGGCTTATAAATAATATCCACTATATGGGGAAATGTTTAGTGCTAAAAAGACAATATAAAATTTTATTTATATTATAACCATAAAAGATGACAAGGATATAAAATGAATGTTAACACCTCTCCTTGTTATTCTAGAGGTTGTTTACTTTTATGTTCACCACAATTTCTCTTAAAAATCTAGGTTTATATTTTCTCCCTTGTTTGTGATAAATGTAATATTCTGAAATATATTCTATCAAAATATTCAAGTAATTCAACTACCAAACTGAGACACTCTTCAACCCTTGCTCCATACCCTTCTGGATTCATGCAAAATATTTTTGTCAATTAAAAAAAATTATTTCCCAATTTTTCCCACATTCACCTTCTGATTATCTTTCAAATTCATTTTCTTTCATGCAAGCCCCATTATCTTTTTTGTTTTTGTTTTTTCCCAGTGGGCTTTTAACCAATCTCCTTATTTCCAGCATTGGGTAAGGGTATTCATGCAAATCTACTGGCTTGTCTACTCATAACCCTTCTAAGATTTCCAATTATCAAAGATCTGCTGGGGGGGTCCTACACATACTGGAGAGGAGAGGGGTAGAAAATCAGCATTGTTTAAGGAACACTTTCATAAGAAATATAATTTACATGAATCTGTAGAAATGGGCTCTGTCCTCACAGAAAGCACTGACATACAAGATACAGTCCAATTTTATTTCATACGGGAAAATGGACAATAAACATATGAAAAAATGGATTTCATCCCTAAGTAAAGTCATAAAAATATAACGCCAACTTTTTATACAAACTTGAAAAGATAGATAATAATTCTCCATTCTGGCAAGGGTACGGCAGTAAGTATACTTTTATACCACTGGTGGGAGCACAATTCTTTGAGAAAGTGACTGTACATACAAATACACACACAAAGCATGGTAGCACTACTTTTAAGAGAAAAAAAAGAAGAAAAAATCCTATGGTTATACCGCAGAGGACTGGTTAAAAATTATATATATTATATATATATATATATATATATATATGAATCCTATAGTCAAAAAAAAAATCTGACACCATACTCAATATACTGCTAAATGAAAAAAAGCTAGGTATAGAACTATCAGTATGACATGATCCCATTTGTCTGATAGAATGGATGGATATTTTAAAATTTTTATCAGTACTATAAAGGATATACACTAAATTGCTGACGTTTCCCTAAGTAAATACTTTCTATAAAGGACTATATATACATAACGGACTATATACACATAATGATAGAAAGAATAATGACATGAATATGTGTATACTTGTTACTCAATATAATCAACACAACAAATAAGTGGTATGTTTTTCTCTACATTTTCATGTCCTACTTTGATCGCCAGTAGGAAAACACTATCCTACAGTTTTCTTCATTTTCATACTCTGAACAGTTTTTACCACACAATGTCATCACTAAACAATATTTAGTTACAGAGGCTTTTGAATTTTATTTGACTGATACAATGCTATATGGGACTCGCTTTTTTTGGGTGAAACCCATTCATGTTGACACGTATAGTAGCAATAGCTAATAAGTCTTCACTTCTTAGTAGCAATGGTAGCTAACACATATTTAGTATCATATACTGTCCCATGTACTTTATGTGAGTTAGCTCATCTAAATCCTCACAGCAACTCTCCCAGGTAGATAGTATTATTATCTTTCTATTCCATATGAAGTAAAGCTCAAAGAGATTAAATAACTAGCCTAAAATGAAATAGTTAATTTTTTTTGCTATTTCAAACAATGTTGCTAAGAATATTCTTTTACAAGCTTCATGGTATATACGTGCAAGAGTTTTTCTGGTAAATATTCAGGAATAAAAATGGTGGATTACAGGATACACTTACATATGTTCTAGTTTACATAATAAAAATTAGTTTCCCAATCAGCAAAACTAAAAGGCAAATAATGGAATGGGAGAAGATATTTACAAACGACATGTCAGTAAAAGGTTAGTATCCAAAATCTATAAAGAACTTATCAGACTCAGCACCTAAGAAAAAAACAAAAAACAAATAATCCAGTGAAGAAATGGGCAAAAGACATGAATAGATACTTTTCCAAAAAAGATATATAAAAGATGCTCAACAACATTCATCATCAGGGAAATACAAATCAAAACGACAATGAGTTACAACCTCAAACCTGTCAGAATGGCTAAAAGTAACAACTCACATAACGACAGATGCTGGCGAGGATGTGGAGAAAGAGGATCTCTTTTGCACGGCTGGTGGGAATGCAAACTGGTGCACCCACTCTGGAAAACAGTATGGAGTTTCCTCAAAAAGTTACTACGCTACGACCCAGCAATTGCGCCACTAGGTATTTATCCACAGGATACAGGAGTGCAGTTTCGAAAGGGCACATGCACCCCAATGTTTATAGCAGCGTTATCAACAATAGCCCACGTATGGAAAGAGCCCAAATGTCCTGCAACTGACGAATGGATAAAGATGTGGTGTGTGTATATATATATACAATGGAATATTATTATCCAGCAATCAAAAAAAAATGAAATCTTGCCATTTACAACAACATGGATAGAACTAGAGTATATTAAGCTATGCAAAATTAGTCAGAAAAAGACAAATATCATATGACTTCACTCATAAGATACAAAACAGATTAACATAAGGGAAGGGAAGCAAATATAATGTAAAAACAGGAAGGGGGACAAAACATAAGAGACTCTTAAACAGAACAAACAGGGTTGCTGGATTAGTTTTGGGTGAGGGATGGGCTAAATGGGAAAGGGGTATTAAGGACGATACTTGTTGGGATGAGCAATGGGTGTTATATGTAGGGGATAAATCACTGGATTCTATTCCTGAAATTATTATTACACTATATGATAACTAATTGGGATGTAAACTTTAAAAAATTAAGAAAACTAGTTTCCAAGATGGTTCTAACAATT
This sequence comes from Hyaena hyaena, assembly GCF_003009895.1. Taxonomy (NCBI): domain Eukaryota; kingdom Metazoa; phylum Chordata; class Mammalia; order Carnivora; family Hyaenidae; genus Hyaena; species Hyaena hyaena. The sequence goes on along the minus strand of NW_024081551.1, from coordinate 659,134 downwards.
CACATATCCAGAAACAATATTCCATATTCTCACCAAGCCCAGACATTATCACAACTTTTAATCTTTATATCTCTCTGTATGTATGTGTGTATATATATATATCTTATATATCTTATACATATATAATGTGCATATATCTGCTATTTAATTTCTATGATGGATCAGTCTTACTAAAAGTCACACAGTATTTTCTTTCTGCAAATAAGAAATTCTGAAAATGAACCAAAAAAAGAAAAAAACTAACGAATGCATAGGTTTGTTACTTTACCATGGCTCCTATTATTTCATCTTCAAATCTTTTGGTTTCAGAAATATTTATGTCCTTGTTTCTCATGACCTGACATTTCACACTTCTGATTCTTTGTACATGTCATTTCCTCTGCCCACAATGATTTCAAATTTTCCACAAGAAAAACTCTTTATAATGTCAAGTGTAACTCTTAAAAAGTCTTTGTTGATCCACTCCCAAGTTAATCATTCCCTCCTCTAAAGTTCCTCAAAAACACTTCTATCTTCCTATATTCTAAGTATTTTTTTATAGTTTTCCAACGAGCTAGTAACTGCAGACTTTGTTTACATCTTATCCCTGGAGCTTACTATTATGCCTGTCATATATTGAGTATCATATAAATAATATATAATATGCAAACATCCACAAATGAGATTATACTAATATAGACTCTTTGGAGTAGACTGGTGTTAACAGGAAAAAAAAAAAAAGTAGAAAAAGAACTCCTTAACAAAACAATATTTACCCCCAAAAGAAATTATTCTAGTAACTGTAAAAGCTCAAATTATACAAAAACTTCTTCCCATAATTCCAACACCATAGAATAGCACCTACTATTATTTGACATAGATCTTTCTATTTTTAAAAATTTTTTTTAAAGTTTTATTTTATTTTTGAGAGAGTGACAGCACGAGCAGGGGAGGGTCGGAGAGAGAGGGAGAAATAGAATCTGAAGACAGGATCCATGTTCTGAGCTAGCTGTCAGCACAGAGCTCAACGCAGGGTTCGAACCCACGAACTGCAAGATCATGACCTGAGCCGAAGTCAGACACTTAACGGACTGAGCCCCCCAGGCACCCCAACATAGATCTTTCTAGACTTCTTAATGGATGTATATTTCCTCATATCCTAGGTATATTATGGTTCGATTTGTACTGTAGATAGTCCATCCATGCAATGCTTTTTATCACTTCGTAATATACCACAGATCTCTTACCATGTCAATATATAAAGATGTACCTTGTGCTCTGAAATGGTTGCAAAGAAGTTCAGTTCTGTGTCACTGAATCTGTAAGCAATTTCTAATTATGGACATTTATATTGCTTCAAGTTTTGTGTTATATATGTTGCAATGCACCTCCTTACACATATATCTTACTGCAATGGTAATATTATTTCCTTAGGATTAATTTCCCTAAATAGAATTACTGAATAAAGAATATGCATATATTCTAATTACATTACCAAGCAACCTTCTAGCGAGCTTATGTATCATCTGCAAACCCCTCAACAGTATATGACAGAGGGACCATTTCTTCACATCTCTGTCCACAATGGGCCTTATCAGCTACCAACCTTTGTCAATGTAATAAGAAAAATATTTTGTTATTTTCCAAATAGATTTGTACTATTTCCATAATTAAAATTAATAATAACCAAAACACTTTAAGTTGGATAGAACTGAGTAAAAGTATTCAGGCCTAGTCAAATTTGAATGTTTTTAACCAAATTACAACCCCTTAAAAGTAACAATTACTATGGGAACAAGGACATGTTCTAAAGTTAGGTGGTGGGAAATGCCAAAAATCTTTCACAAGACCACAAAATGTAACATATGATATGTACATACATTTGCATGATCTCCAGCTTTAAAACAATTGTCTAGAGCACTTATACACACCCACATTCAATGCTCGTAGACTGTGCTGGCATTTACTCAACTGTATCATCTATAAAGTAACCTATGCCAATACTTAATGTATGACAGAAATCTGTTTCACTATCAGAGGCTGGTATCATAAGTATTCTCCTATGGTTGCTAAGAGATTGTTTAGCTTTTTTCTTTTTCTAAGACTACTATAGCAATTTTGTATGTAGAAGCAAAAGGATGCTGGGTAAAGCAAGAAAGTAACTCCAGCTGTAGCTCTCGATCAGAACATGCTAGAGGACAGCTGCAGAGGACACAGAAACAGTCTTGCTTCTCTCCTTCCCTTTGTCCCTTCTTTCTGCAGAATTCCGAGTAGAGAAAACAGCGTTGTTTTTTTTTAAATACACGATTCCCAACTAATAATCAGGTATGAAAAAAAGTGCTATCAGAGTCTACTTATTGCTCAAGTTTATTCTTGTGTGTGTATATCACAAAACACAGGTTTAAAAATGTGTGGCTAGGTTAAATCCAACAAGAGAAGATTTTGCTAATTATACTATTAGTTGATTTTGCTACGATGGTACGATTTTTAAATGTTTTTTGATAAAGATATCTTTTATTTTTGCAATGCACAGGTTAAAAATGCTACCAAATTCTTTGGCATTTAAAATTATATACTCAAATTATGCAAACTTAGGAAGCACAGGAAAAAATTACAATTCCACAAACCCAAAAATCACCATTAATATTTTGGTGTAGCACCCAGTAGTAATTTATTTAAAAAATTTCTTTAAACATGTATTTATTTTTGAGAGAGAGAGAGAGAGAGACAGAGTATGAATGGGGGAGGGGCAGAAAGAGAAGAAGACAAGGAATCTGAAGCAGGCTCCAGGCTCCGAGCTGCTAGCACAGAGCCCTATAGGGGGCTCGAACTCAGGGACTGGGAGATCATAAACCGAAGTCAGGGACTCAATGGACTGAGCCACCCAGGAGCCCTGCAGTTCATTTTAGATTTGACCACAATTGGCTCCTATTCTGCTCATTAGATTTCTCTGGTTTCTTTGATTAGTTTCAGGATAAGAACAAACTAACCTATGAGTTTTTAAACTTACATTTGCCTAGGAACTTTGTCTAAAAACATTAAAAGCACGTACAGAATTTTGTTTAATCAATATGAGTACAGTAATCCATGATAAAACAGTATGGAAGGAATATGAGAAATGTACCAAGATACAATGTCTTCAAAAACAAAAAAAAAACCCCCAGTTCCTCTGCCTTAGATTAATCAACACACAAACTAAACTATTTTTCTAATTAAACTAGACTTAAATGTAGTTTTCAGTTTTCAGGAATGGCTTACTGTCTGTAAATTTGATTTTGAGTTATTAGACAGTAATTATCTGGTAAATATATAAATCTTTTATATAATCCTATAACTGGTAAATGTATTTCTAGGATCTTATCCTAAGGTCACACTCAGAAATACCAACAAAAATTAATATAAGAGGCTATGGAGAATAAGGTAAATGTTCAACAAAACATAAATAGTTAAATAAATTGTTTAGCACAGTTGAATGATTATAATGGCTAAATGCAAAAACTCTGAAGTCAGACTGCGTGCAGATTCAAATTTTAAGATTTACACTGTTAAATTCCAACTACCACCATCACTATCATCACCAATACAAACAAAAATCCTTTCAAAACAGAACTAAAGGCTGCCTGGCTGGCTCAGTTGGAAGAGCATGTGACTCCTGATCTCAGGATTGTGGATTGGAGCCCCATGCTGGGTACCAAGATTACTTTAAAATACACACACACACACACACACACACACAAAATCAAAATGGAGAAGAGACAGGGTCTGATGGCACTTTAAAAAAGTAGTATGTATTTGAATACAATATGAAAGAACAAAGAAAAACCTATGCAGAAGTACCAACATATTAATAGCAGTTATCTCTGGGTAGGAATAAATGAGTCCTGATTTCTTCTTTATAATTTTCTATCTATCTAACTAGCTTATAGAAAGATGTATCAGTCTAAGAGTCAAGAAGAAATGTAAATAACAAAACATTATATAAAAAGATTATACAGGTTTTTTTGTTCCCTTGTTAGATAATTAGTAAAACTCAATCTGAAATATATTAAGGTTTTGGGAACTATGAAATAGTACTTAATGTAGGATGGTAATGGTCACAGTAATGGTCACAAAAACACCCATTTGCTAGCTAAATAATGCCTACCCATTAACTTAGTTTTCAGATTAAGGCCTTATTAAAATGTTACCTCTTTTGAAAATTAGTACATGAACAATTCATATCCCTGTTGCTGTAACAAAATTATATTAAATAATTGTGGCTGCTAGAAACCACTATTAAATTCTAAAACAAAATAAGTTAGTCAAGTATTTCTCAGTGGCCAAAAGAAAATATGAGACAACTTTCACTTCAGATCAATTAGGTGTCATCTTTCTTCTTCCCAAAAGCATGAAATCTGAGATCTTTTCTTCTTAGAACCACAAGCCGATTGTGAGAGGAGTTTTATGGGTTTTCTTACCAATCTAGCATATCTCAACAATTAAGAGCTGTTCTTTGGGTGGGGAAACATTGTAAAAATGATCGTATAACAGATACGAGCTAGCATTAAAAAAACAAAACAAAACAAAAACAAATTTAAATGGCTCACTAAAAAAGTCAAAGAAAGAAACCAATGAATACAACATTCGTATCTTATTAACAGCTTTGGTTAAAAATCCTAAATTTTAAGATTTTTCTTTAAAAACCCTTCTTGGTAACAGCTATGTACACGATCAGCTCTGCACTAAAACACGATGGATAAAAGATATGCAAGGTATGATCTTAAATCCAAATGATGGTACATCATTTGAAGGGTATGAAATCATTATTTCATACACTTCAAAGCTGGGTATGAAATAAACAGGTAGATATCTTTATCTTTCTGGTTTATAATGACTAATAAAGGGGCACCTGGGTGGCTCAGTCAGTTAAGCATCGACTTCGACTCAGGTCATGATCTCAGTGTTTGTGGGTTCGAGCCCTGTGTCGGGCTCTGTGCTGACAGCTTGGAGCCTGGAGCCGGTTTCGGATTCTGTATCTCCCTCTCTCTCTGATCCTCCCCTGCTCACGCTGTCTCTCTCTCTCTCTCAAAAATAAGTAAAACACTAAAAAAATTATAATGACTAATAAAGACAATAAATTGTTGCAAGCAGAAAGGTACCCACTCACCAGCAAGTAACCAAATGTCTAGTACAGTTATTACAACAGAAAAGGTATGCAAATAACTGTTGAATAAATTAATGATTACTTAAAATGGAGAGAATTTCTACTCTGGTATTTAATGCCTTCAAAGACATTTATGATCTAAAAGAACACAACCATTACCTCCTCTGGGTTAAAAAAAAAAATCAGATAGTGAGTTACTATTTAAAAACCATTTTAGTGGAGCATTTGGGTGGCTCAGTCAGTGGAGCAATCAACTTTGGCTTCATGGGCTTGTGAGCCTGAACTCCGCATCAAACTGTGCTGTCAGCACAGAGCCCACTTTGGATCCTCTGTCCCCTTCTCTCTCTGCCCCTCCGCCACTCACATTCTCTTATCTTTCTCTCTCTCTCAAAAATAAAATAAAATAAATAAATAAATGACCATTTTAGTTGTCTTTGCAAATAATCACCAATAAAGAAAATCTGCTATAACTACTACTATAAATAACAATTTGTATTCAAAATAATTTCAAAATGTTTAGTTATACCGAGCCCACAGGTGAATTACAAAATAATGGCATGCCTTATTCTTGATAAAACGGGTAAATAAATTAAAATATTTTATAACCTCAAATATATTCCAAAATAAGAATGACAAATAAAAACTTTGGCATATCATGAAATAATTGGTACTAAAGTAAATTTAAGAGTTTTCTTTAGCAGTTTTAATTCTGGATATCGATTCTCTTAACACATTTTAAAACAGGAAGGTCAGAAAAATGTATCTCACATATTTGTTAGCATCTCAGTATCCTCCTCTCCTTTACTGATATAATTAAAGTTAATGTATTACATAATAGAGGACTTTTTTCCTACCTGAACACACTCTTAGTTATAAAAGGGCTACACAGAACGAAGTTACAACACATTCTTCTATCGCTTAAAGATGGAATTTAACCTAAGCTAGACACCATCTAAAAAAGTAAGAATGGGAGGATGCTTGGGACTGAAGTAACATGACTACACATGCTAGCTTTTGTTCTCATCATATTCCCATTCTGCTTGTGTACTGGTTAGCTATTCCTGCATGATAAATGACCACAAGGCTGCAGCTTTAAAGAGCAAGCATTTACTATCTCAGTCTCTGTGAGTGAGAAATTTTGAAGCACTTTAGCAGAGTGGTTGTGGCTTACAAGTCCTTCATTAGGTTGCAGTAAAGGTAATAGCCATGGCTGCAGTTATCTGAAGGACTGTTTGCGGCTAGAGAACTTTCTTCCAAGATGGACCCATTTCCTTGCTAGCTGCTGAAACAAGGTCTCAGTTCTTTACCACATGCATCTATTTTTAGAACTGCTTAAGTGTCTTTGCACATATTAGCAAGCTTCTCCCGGAATGAGTGATCCAAGAGAAAGAACAGATGGAAGCCACAAATCTTCATTAAGACCTACCCTCACTTCCTTCACATGCTACGTGTTAGAAGTAAGTCACTACATACACTGACACTCAAAGAGAGGGCAATTTGGGGTGCCTGGGTGGCTCAGTCTGTTAGGTGTCCGACTTCAGGTCGGGTCATGATCTCACAATTCACGGGTTTCAGTCTTGAGTCAGGCTCTGTGCAGACAGCTAGCTCAGAGCCTGGAGCCTGCTTTTGATTCTGTGTCTCCTCTCGGCCCCTCCCCCTCTTCACACTATCTCTCTCTCTCTCAAAAACAAACAAACAAACAAAAACATAAAAAAAAAGAAAGAAAAAAAGAAAACAAACACTGTGGGGGATGTCTAGGTGGCTCAGTAGGTTAAGTGCCCAACGTCAACTCAAGTCATGATCTCACGGTTCATGAGTTCAAGCCCTGTGCAGGGCTCTGCGCTGACAGTGTGGAGCCTGCTGCATTCTCTGTCTCCCTCTCTCGCTGCCCCTCCCTCTCAAAAATAAATATATAAACACTAAAGGAAAAAAAAAAGAAAATACCGTGGGTCTCTTGTGATTCTTATTGGAGTTCACACATTTGACAAAAAAAAGAGCAGTCACAAGTCTGAGATAAACTTTACTCCCAATTTCTACTAAGGGCCATCACTCATCTGTTTAATTAGCCCTATCACTTTGATTAAAAGGTTCTTGGAGGCATACTTTAGGTATGTCTGAGGTCTTAATAAAGGGTTCTGTAAGTCACATAGACTTGGCTTTATCATCTTTAGACAAACTTATTCCAAGAGTTTCCTGGATTTGACCTTTGCCTGGAAGCCATTTCCTAATCTCAGTACAGTTTGACATACTGAAAGGATGAGAATTTCAAACCATCTGGTTCTGGCTCCATGTTGTTTGGGAGCCCTTCCTTCTCTTCTCTCCTGTTTTATCGTAAGCAGAAAGGAACAGCCAAGCACGTTTTAAACTTTTGCTTGAAAAATCTCCTTAGCTGTGTCACCTAGATCATTAGATACATTTTCTAAAGGACCCACATTACTGCAGATGAACATATTGCTAAACCTTCTGCCACTGCATACCAAAGACTCCCTTTCTTCCAATTTCCAAGAGGATTTTATTTTCATTTAAGCCTTCACTGGCAGTCTCCTCAAACATTTGAAATTAAGCTTCCATCTACTGACCAAATTAAAAGTCTATCCCACATTTTATTTTTTAAATATTTTTATTTATTTCTAGGAGAGAGAGAGAGAGAGAGAGAGAGAGAGAGAAGGGGAGGGTCAGAGAGAGAGGGAGACACAGACTCTGAAACAGGCTCCAGGCTCCAAGCTGGCAGTCAGCACAGAGCCCGACACGGGGCCCAAACCCACGAACAGCGAGATCATGACCTAAGCGAAAGTCGGATGCTTAACCAACTAAGCCACCCAGGCGCCCCCTATCCCACATTTTAAAGTATTTGTTATGGCAGTATCCCTCCCATTGAGGGGAACCTAAATCTGTATTAGTAACAAATTATTCCCAAAGGTAGGGGATTCAATTAACACTTAACGTTCATTTTATACTTTCTGTAAGTCAGGAATTCAGTTAACAGCTTAATTGTCAAGTTAATAGGCTCCAATAAAGTTACAATCAAGACATCAGCTATGGGTATAGTCATCTAAAGGCTTGTCTGGGGGGTAAATGACGTGCTTCCTAAGTGGTTCACTAATATTGTTACTATCACCAACCTTCAGTTTCTCACCACATGGACATCTCCATTGGGTTACTTGAGTGTCCTCATGACATGACAGTTGTCATTTCCTAGTACAGATAATCCAAGAGAACTGGAAAGAACTTGCAATGTGTTTTATGAAGTGTGACTTCTACCATAGCTTTTTTTTAACTTTTTTTTTTTAAGGTTTATTTATTTTTGAAACAGAGAGAGACAGAGCATGAGCTATGGAGGGGCAGAAAGAGAGGGAGACACAGAATCTTAAATAGGCTCCAGGCTCTGAGCTGTCAGCACAGAGCCCAATGCGGGGCTTGAACCCACGGACCTGGAGATCATGACCTGAGCCAAAGTCGGACGTCTAACTGACTGAGCTACCCAGGCACCCCTTTTATAACTTTTTTAAATGTTTATTTATTTTTGAGAGAGAGAGCGAGCCCAAGAGGGGCAGAGAGAGCAAGCGAGCCCAAGAGGGGCAGAGAGAGAGGGAGACAGAGAATCCGAAGTATGCTGCAGGTTCCGAGCTGTCAGTACAGAGCCCGACATGGGGCTCGTACCCACAAACTGAGAGATCATGACCTGACCCAAAGATGGACCCAGGCAACCCTACCGTAGTTTCTTTGTTAACAAACAATTAAGTATAAAGTACACTCAGGGGGAGGAGAATTAGACTGCATCAAAAGGAATGTAATTTAAGAATCTATTTTTAGGGGTGCCTGGGTGGCTCAGTCAGTTAAGCATCTGATTTCAGCTCAGGTCATAATCTCATAGTCCATGAGACAGCTCGGAGCCTGAAGCCTGCTTCGGATTCTACATCCCTCTTCCTCTGCCCCTCCCCTGCTCAAACTCTTAAACATGACTAAATGTCTGGGGTGCGTGGGTGGCTCAGTCAGTTGGGCATCTGACTTTGACTCGGGTCATGACCTCACGGTTCGGAGTTTGAGCCCCGCGTCGGGCTCTATGCCACAGCTCAGAGCCTGGAGCCTGCTTCAGATTCTGTGTCTCCCTCTCTCTCTGCCCCTCCTCAGCCTGCTCTCTCTCTCTCTCAAAAAATACACATTAAAAAATTTAAAAAGAATAAATGTTTAAAAAGCTATTTTTTAAGAGTCTATTTTTAAAATACCTCAGTATGTAAAACCAAGAATTAAAATTTGAGGGGCACGCGAGTGGCTCAGTCAGTTTTGGCTCAGGTCATGATCTCAGGGTTTGTGGGTTGGAGCCCCACATCAGGCTCTGTGCTGATAGTGCAGAGCCTGCTTCGGATTCTGTTTCTCTCCCTCTCTCTCTGTCCCTCCTGCACTTTTTCTCTCCCATAATAAGCAAATAAACTTTAAAGAAAATTAAAAGAAAAAAATTAAAACAACACAAAAATTGCTCCTAGTAAAATTACATTTAAATGGAAGTCCATTACTACCGTCTTTAGTGACACTGAATAGTTTCTATTTTATGATGAAAATAAAAATCAAGAAAGTGTGTTAGTGTCTAACAGAGGTAAAATATAAATAACTCTTTTAGGGGTGTGTATGTAACATGTTGGACTGAGAGCACTGGAGGTATCTTACTACAGAGTAGAGATCCCAAGGGGCTAACAGAAGAACTACTCTTGCTGCTTTTTGTTATATAGTAATTTTCTTTACCAGCCTTCTCTAATTTCTAACTTTTTACTGTTTTGTCTGCTTCTGTGATAAATTTATTATTTCTTATTCATATCTTCCCTATTTCTTACTCTATACCAAAGCCCTGCCATATATAGTATACTAGGAGCAAATAAGAGTATGAAAACAATAGTTTTTACAAAACACACTGACTGTTATATGCACAAAGCTGTATAAACAATTATGTCCTGTAGCAGTTTTTCCTTTACATAAGGCTATATACAGAAATGAGGTGAAACCAAATCGGAAGAATATGAAGGGGCGCCTGGGTGGCTCAGCTCTCGGTTTCAGCTCAGGTGATGATCTCACAGTCTGTGGGATCAAGCCCAACGTCAGGCTCTGTGGGGACAGTGTGGAGCCTGCTTGGGATTTTCTCTCTCTCTCTCTCTCTCTCTCTCTCTCTTAAAATAAATAAATAATCTTTAAGAAAATATTAAAATAGCCATTATGTAGTAGATAGGGTTAGTTTGTGAAACTCTACTTTTGTGAACCTGAATTTACTTTCACTGCAGGCGGCAATCCAGAAAATGTTTCTCTATTTCCAGCCCCCTATTTTGACTGATACCAGAACAAAATAGAACTTTGTTAAAAGACTTAAATAAAAAATATTATTTTCATCATATTACTTATTTCTTATATCTAATTAACTGCAACTCGCTGTATTTTTAAATAATAAATAACCATCAATAAAATAAACAGATTCATATATGTAAACACTAAAAGAACTCAAATGTACAACAGGGAGGTTGGTAATTAGGATACACCTACAAAAAACAGTCACATAAAAATAAAAACATTAATTATAAACTTTGGTTGCAGGACAAAGATATACTTTTAATTAATTCAGTCAATAAGATTCTCTTATTTAAATAGCTTGTTTTTATTATTAATATTTTAAATACACATCCAAAAATCCATATATAAAAAATTTTTTGTGTATCTCTATTCCTTAGTATAAATCACTGGAAATTGGTTCACTAGGTCAACAGGTATTCATGTTTCTGTTTTTAAGGCTTTTTAATACATATTACCAAACTGCCTTCTAGAAAGGATCTACCAATCCACATTTTCTCCAGCATGGCATCAAACTATCATTCTCACAGACAGATACAGTATGGGAGAGTGTCACTTTCTAAACCTCTGTTTATCTAGTAACTAAAAAATGTTAATTTATTCTACCTGCTGATTACCATTGTTCATATATGCTTATTAACAATTTATAACTCCTTCTCTGTGAATACTTTATTGAAGTACCTTGCCTATACATAATGGTTAATTTTATCTGCCAACCTGGCTGGGCTATAGTGCCAAGCTGTTGGTCAAACCAGTCTAAATGCTGTGAAGGTATAGTCAGATGTGACTAACATTTATCAGTATATTCTGAGTAAAGGAAATTATCCTCCATAAAGCAGACAGGCTTCATCATGAAAAGACTTAAAGACTTAGGTCAGTCCCCGCAAAGAGGAAGGAAGTCTGACATGAAACTACCTTCCAACTCAAAATTGAAATCTCAAAGCATGTCAGAATTGCCATACAGGACTATTTGTGCATTTATGACTTGCCAGGCCCCACAATCACTGAGCCAATTCCTTTAAAAACAAATTTAAAAAACCAACCAGCACCACCAACCAACCAAGCAAAGGAAAGTGAAAAACACTTCTTCTCTATAACACATGCATGTATACATACACACACACACACACACACACACACACACACACACACGCCCACACATATTGCTTCTGCTTCTCTGTACTTCGTGACAAATACAGTATCTTACAAATTTTCTTCGAATAGAAGTTGTTTGTTTATTGAAGTTAATGACTTCCTCTATATCCTTTTTGTTCAGAAATTGCTTCTGTCATGCATAGGTAGCTCAGTCAGTTAAGCATCTGACTTGTGATTTCAGTTCAGGTCATGATCTCATGGTGGTTCAAGTACCACATTATGTTCCATTCTCACAGTGTGGAGCCTGCCTGGGATTCTCTCTCCTTCTCTCTCTCCCTCTCTCTCTCTCAGCCCCTCTCCACCTCATGTGCTCTCTCTCAAAATAAAGAAAGAAAAACATTAAAAAAAAAAAAAAAAAAAGAAACTCCTCTCAAGGCAAACTACTTACTTGTAAGTCATCTTCTACTCCTTCATCTTCATTTTTGAATGTTGGGCATCCTAAGAAAACAGGTAGAAGTTAATTAAGAAAATAGTTTTTGTCTTAGGTTTTAGCATTATTGGCTAATTAATTATATCATTATAATAGTGTGGAACTGATCAGAGATCACTCTGGGCAGCATGGCAACGAGTGAGATGTTGGCTACTGATACCTGCTCCTTTGTTAGTAGAACAGATAGTAAGGGATTGTTTTCTTCTTCTACAGGTGTATTTCCAGTTATTTAATCAAGAAACATTTTCTGTGAAAGTGTACTATATCTAGCAAGTCCTACCCCTGATTTTTCTAAAATGCTCAAGCTGATAGGCAGAATATGTGTAATAAACTCCTCTGGTGTTTAGATGATATCCACATATGCTTGACTCAATTTTCTAAATACTCTTACCCAGAAAACAATAGTTAGTATCCAAAATGAGGATTTTAGTTGGTTTCATTAAGAAAGAAAACAAATAAGCCTTAAACCACTACAGGCAGGCAATGGCCATTTATTGCTATTGATCTTTGTACATCAACGTCTCTGTGTAAATTTTCACAGTTTTCAAAGAGTGCCTTTAGTTTTAATAAATTCGTAAGGAAGGATGTCTTAAAGCATTCCGAGTTTATGCTACACTTGTGAAACATAGCTAGCATGAAGGTGAGGAGAAATCTGTCCTTTGGAAAGAAATGAATAGTTTATTCTTATTGTCATGGAAGGCTAAGTAAGAGAAATTTAATGAGATTGCTGGAAGTCTATACAGTGCCTGGTAATAATGTTACCAGTATGTCTTTAAAAATGTTCAAAAATAATGAGACAGACTGAGTGCTATAGTCTATTCCACTTGGCTAGGAGTCTGTAAGCTCCTCCACATTTATAAAGGGTCTTTTAAAACATGAAACCCAATTTATTTGATCCTAGTGAAAGAAATCTGCTTTTACAGAGGCATGAGTGTAGGCTTAGAAGTGACAACAGTTTAGGGAAGGCAAACTGGTACAGCCCGTGTGGACAACAGTATGGAAGTTCCTCAAAAAATTAAAAATAGAACTATGCTATGATCTAGTAATCATACTACATGGTATTTATATAAAATATACAAAACAGTAATTATAGGGACACATGCAGCCCTATGTTTATTGCAGTATTATTTACAATAGCCAAATTATATAAGTACCCCACATGTCCATCAATAGATGAACGGATAAAGAAGAGGTGGTACATATACACAATGGAATATTACTCAGCCACAAAGAATGAAATCTTGCCATTTGCAACAACATGGATGAAGCCAGAGAGTATAATGCTAAGTAAAATCAGTCAGAGAATGACAAATACCTTATGATATCACTTTTATGTAAATTTTAAGAAATAAAACAAATGAACAAAGGATAGAAAATAGAGAGGGGTGACTGGACTGTTAATAATCTGACTTCTGCTCAGGTCATGATCTCACGGTTCATGGGTTTGAGCCCTGCATCAAGCTATGTGTTGACAGCTCAAAGCCTGGAGCCTGCTTCAGATTCTGTGTTCCCCCTCTCTCTCTGCTCTCCCCTGTTCACATTCTCTTCCCCTCTCTCTCTCTCTCTCTCTCAAAAATAAACGTTAAAAAAATGAAAAGAAAAAGTGAGAGGGAAACCAAGAATCAGACTCTTAACTATAAAGAACAAACTGATGGTTACCAAAGGTGAGGTAGATGGGGAACAGGCCAAATAGGTTTCTGGGGATTCAAGAGTACACTTATCCTGATGAGCACTGAGTAATGTAGAGAATTGCAGAGTCACTATATTGTACACCTGAAACTAATATAACATTGTATGTTAACTATACTGGAATTAAAATTAAAAGCTTAATTTAAAAAAGTAAATCATAAATTCCAACAGCCATGGATAACTGGTTATCTTTTTAAAGTACTGGTCCTTCAACAGAATCAACTGGGAAAATTTTACAAACTATACTGGTGCCACAGTATGTTTCCAAACCAATAATGTCAGAATCTGGGGGGTGGGGCAGAGAGTATCGAGTATTTTTATTTCGATGTTTCTTGCAGTGGTTTCAGAACCACAACCACTGCTGGAGAATCTTGTAATCTTTTTTTCCCCCTAAATTCATAATATAATCATTTCACAATTCCTCATCACATTTGAAATGGATATGGAACTTTAAAAAAAAAATGCCTCATCTGCCCTCTCCAGACAGATGGATTCAAATGGCAATTTGAATTATTCTATTTTTCAAAGTGTCTCAGGTGATTCAAATGTGCAGCCAATATTGAGAATATTGATCTAATTTTTTTAATGCTTTAACTTTTTCAAGAGAGACAGGATATCAGTGGGAGAGTAGAGAGAGAAGGGAGACAGAATCCGCAAAGCAGGCTCCAGGTTCTGAGCTATCAGCACAAAACCCAATGTGGGGCTTGAACTCATGAACCACGAGATCATGACTCGAGCTGAAGTCAGATGCTTAACCAACTGTGCCACCCAGATGCCCCAAGAATACTGATCTAGAATGAATTTATAGGTTCTTGTAATAAAGATAAAATGACTGCTACTATTTTGTGGAAGTTTTTCTGAACTGGAAATCACTGATTGCTTACCAATTTTGAATCTTTTAAAATAGCTAAATTATTTATTTACAATTTTATATACTATCAGTACAGACTTGTACTAATAAGCATTTCCATGTTCTTACATATGGTCAGTCTTATAATTCATTCATTTCTTCTGATTTTTCTACTAAAATACTATCTTCAAAATATACAGATCACAATGCTGTCCAATTTATCTTGAGTTAGGTTATATAAAAATTAATTTCTTAAATTTATAGAGAAGATTTTCCTTCTTAATTAGAAAAACAAATCAAGCCTAATTATAACTTCGTTATGGGGAAGAAATGGGATTTAAAGTGATTTCTTTTTGCTTCATTAGGCAGAGGCCAGTCTTACATGTAAATACATTCTTCTTCCCTTTAAAACCTGCATGCTTTAGGGGTGCCTGGGTGTTCTCAGTTGGTTAAGCATACGACTCTTGTTTTGGCTCAGGTCATGATCTCATTATCTGTGAGATCAAGCCCTGTGCTGGACTCTGCACTAACAGCTTAGGGCCTGCCTGGGATTCTCTCTTTCTTCTTTTCTCCCACTCATGCTCCATCTGTCTGTCTCTTTTCAAAATAATTAACTTAAAAAAAAAAAAAAAAAACCTGCAAGCCTTAGAGTTAATAATCTTAACAAAATGGCAAAATATACAAAGGGATAGTTGGAGCCAATCTTTACTCATGAAACCAGGTAAAGAGTTAAGAAGAGTTTTAAGGAGTTTTTGCCATAGAAAAAAATAGAGTCTCCATATAAAAAAGAGAAAATTTCTAACAACAAATAGAATGGAACACTGTCCGTGAACACCGAAGGGATTAGGGATACTCTGCACGCCCCCAGCAATGTAGCTGAAAATCCACGTGTAACTTTTGACTCCCTCAACACTTAATTACTAATACTCTACTGCTGACTGGAAGCCTTACCAATAAGATAAACAGTTGATCAACATATACTCTGTATATGTATTATATACTGTATTCTTAGAATAAAATAAAAGAGGAAAGAAAACGTTACCAAGCAAAACAGAAGAAGAGAAAATACATTTATGGTATTGTAAAAAAAATCCACATCTAGTGGACCATCACAGTTCAAAACATGTTGTTCAAAGGTTGACCATAGCTGATTATTAGAAAATTTCTCTTTTTTATGATCAAAACAAGGGTATGACTAATATAACAACACACAAGGATTCTGAAAGTTCTGACTGTTTCCTCTTCTTTATGCTCTTACTTAAAAACATTTGAATTATCTCCTGTCTGTTACTGATGGGTTCAAGATAATACATGTAATTGGTATATACATTATGATGTGACAAATACAAAACAGATTAAAATACCATTATTTTATCTTTGCCTATGGTGAGCTTTCAAAGTTAATCACATACCACAAAAGCTGACTTGCTTCAAGTCACTCCATTATATATGATAAACAAATTAAGAAAATAGTTGAGAAAACCTACCTTGAGAAATATCCTCTATAGCTCTTCGAATGCCTCTATCAAAAGCCCTAGCATCAGCAGGACTTTGAAAGGTAAGGCCAAATTTCTTATCATCAATCTTCCAGTGGTGAAATGTTGGAGTGACCTTATTGTAAATGAGGTCTTTTTTAAGCATACATTCCAAAACCACCTGCCAAAAGGTAAAATGCCAAAAATTACTATACATTTATCAAATCCTCTAATGTAGCTCTTTAATTACATAATGAGGTGAGAATAAGAGCTAATGCATTTCTCCTCTCTATTAATACAGAGGTCTTCCTACTTAATGTACTTCATAAAGTCACTCTACACAGAAAAAAATGGGATTAAAGGGGATTCTGGAAAGATGGCAAAGTTCTTAAGAAAGAATCTTTCTTCCAACCTAGACAATAATTTTACTGGCAGAAATCTGTTTGATATAACTATGTTGGAACTCTGAAGTCTGTTGAAGACTTGTAATTCCCACAGGAAGCCATGGGCAGTAAACTGTGCTTAATTTTGGTCAATCTCAGCTATGAATACAGTAGCAGCTACCCATCCCCCACAGCAGGAACTGTGCACATGTTCCTGGAGCAGCTTGCGCACAAATTTCAGGAGCCAGGTAGGGTAAAAAAGGGTCCTGTCCCCCACATAGCAGAAGTCATGTTCTGGTTACTAAGGGCCGGCTGATTAGAGAGGTGCAGAAAAGAGGAAGACAGCCATAGTTGTTATACCTTCTCTCACTGTTGCAAGTCCCCCTCAACAGAATGAAGTGATGTCCAGGTTATATAAAGGATAAACATCCTTTTTTATTCATCATTTTTTACTTTTTCCCATTTGGAGTACTAGATATTAAAGACTAGGACATTCAAAAACAATTATATTCATGGGGAAAATTAGAAAGTATCTATGTATACCCAGGGAAATACTCAGAAAAGATAAGAGAAGACCTAAGTTTACATTTTAGGTGGATTCCCAGCACAGAGACAACCCACAACAATAAAACATCAGCAGCAGCAGCCGCGACGGGGGCAGCAATTCTTGGGGAAGGGGGATAATCTGATTTCTAGAGTTACCACATTATTAGATTCAAATGTTTGGTGTTTAACAAAAACCTCAAGGCATACAAGGAAAACAGTAAGTTAATTTTTTTCTTTTCCCAATGAAAGGAAAAAAGAAAATCAACAGACACCGTCCCTTAAAAAAGGCCTGATGACAGACCTATTAGACAAAAACTTAAAAAAAAAAATTGTCTTCAGGATGATTGAAGAACTAAATGAAGATATGGAGAAAGTCAAGAAAACAGTTTACAAACAAAAATGAAAGTATCAATAAAGAGAGAGGAAACCTAAAGAGAAACTAAGAAGAAATTCTGGGGCTGAAAAGTACAGTAACTGAAATAAAAAATTCACTACAGAGATTCAAAAGCAGATTTGAGGTGGAAGAAGAATCTGTGAACTTGAAAATAGGACAAGAGAAATTACTGAATCTGAAGAACACAAAGAAAGAAGACTGAAGAAAAGCAAACAGCTTAAGGACCTGTGGGGCACCGTCAAGAGGACCAACCTGCACATCACAGGACCTGTAGACAGAGGAAAGGGAAAGGGGCAGGGAGACTATCTGAAGAAATGATGGTTTAAAACTTCATAGGTAAAGGGGCGCCTGGGTGGCTTAGTCGGTTAAGCGTCCTACTTTCGCTTAGGTCATGATCTCGCGGTTCGTGGGTTCGAGCCCCGCGTCGGGCTCTGTGCTGACTGCCGGCTCAGAGCCTGGAGCCTGTTTCAGTCTGTGACTCCCTCTCTCTCTGACCCTCCCCTGCTCACGCTGTCTCTCTCTCCCTCTCCTAGAAATAAAACATTAAAAAAAAATAATAAAAATAAAACTTCATAGGTAAGATAAAACACATCAACATAAACATCTAGAAAGCTCAACAAACTCCAAATAAGACAAATTTAAAAGACAGCCACACAAAGACACAGGGAGAATCTTGAAAGCAGCAAGAGAGATAGGGACTGTTATTTTGAAATGAACCTAAATAGCAGCAGATTTCTCTTCAGAAACTTTGGGGGCCAGAAGATAGTGAACAGATATATTCAAAGTACTGTTAAGAAAAAAAGGTCAAAAAAGAATAGTTTATCTGGAAAAACTGTCCTTCAAGACATTCATGGATAAACAAAGCTGAGAGAGTGTGCTATCACTAGATCTGCTCTGCAAAAAGGGTTCAAGGAAGTCCTACAAAGTGAAATTACATTAGACAGTAACTTGAAGGGGCGCCTGAGTGGCTTAGTCAGTTAAGCGTCCAACTTTCACTTAGGTCATGATCTCGCGGTTCGCGGGTTCGAGCCCCGCGTCGGGCTCTGTGCTGACTGCCAGCTCGGAGCCTGGAGCCTGTTTCGGTCTGTGACTCCCTCTCTCTCTGACCCTCCCCTGCTCACGCTGTCTCCCTCTCTCTCCTAGAAATAAATAAAACTATTAAAAAAAAAAAAAAAAGACAGTAACTTGAAGCTGTACGGAGGAATAAAGATCTCAATGAGTTAAGTGCAGGAGCATTTATAAAAACAGTGAAACTGTAAAACTGGTTTTTAACTGCAGTTTTTGTTTTCTATAAAATTTAAGAGACTAACACATTTAAAGGAAAGAGCAATTAGTGAACAAGCTAGGTATTACTGTAAGTTTACTTTGTAACCCCAAATATTGTTTTCTATAAACTGTAAGAGACTAATGCATTTAAAAGAGGCATTAGGGACATCTGGGTGGCTCAGTCAGTTGAACATCCAACTCTTGATTTTGGCTCAGGTTATAATCCCAGGGTCATAAGATCAAGCCCTGTGTTGGGCTCCATACTGAGCATGAAGCCTGCTTAAGATTTTCTCTCTCCCTCTGACACTCCCGTGCTTACACTCTCTTAAAAGAAAAAAAGCTTTTTATCTTGATGAGGTCCCAATAGTTTATTTTTGCTTTTGTTTCCCCTGCCTCTGGAGACATGCTAAGAAAATGCTGTGGCCAAGGTCAAAGAGGTTTTTGTCTGCTTTCTCCTCTAGGATTTTGAGGGCTTCCTGTCTTACATTTAGGTCTTTCGTCCATTTTGAGTTTGTTTTTGCGTATGGTGTAAGAAAGTGGTCCAGGTTCATTCTTCTGCCTATCTGTCCAGGTTTCCCAGCACCATTTGCTAAAGAGACTGTCTTTATTCCATTGGATATTCTTTCCTGCTTTGTCAAAGATTTGTTGGCCATACGTTTGTGGGTCCATTTCTGGGTTCTCTATTCTGTTCACTGGGCTGTGTCTGTTTTTATGCCAAAATCTATAAAGAGCTTATTAAACTCAACACCCAAAAAACAAATAATCCAGTGAAGAAATGGGCAAAAGACATGAATAGACACTTTTCCAAAGAAGACATCCAGATGCCAAACAGACACATGAAAATATTCTCAACATCTCTCATCATCAGGGTAATACAAATTAATACCACAATAAGATACCACCTTACTCCAGTCAGAAAGGCTAAAATTAACAACTCAGGCAATGACAGATGTTGGTGAGGATGTGGAAAAAGACTCTTTTGCACAGCTGGTGGGAATGCAAACTGGTGCAGCCACTCTGGAAAACAGCATAGAAGTTTCTCAAAAAATTAAAAACAGAACTACCCTATGACCCAGCAACTGCACTACTAGGTATTTATCCAAGGGATGCAGGTGTGCTGTTTTGAAGGGGTACAGGCATTCCAATGTTTATAGCAAGGCTATCAACAATAGCCAAAGTGTGGAAAGAGTCCAAATGTCCATTGATAGATGAATGGAAAAAGAAGATGTGGTATATATGTAGGTGTATATGTGTGTGTGTGTATAGCTATGTTAATATATATAATATATAATATATATATTAAATACATAAACATATATAATATATATTAACATTTAATATATATTATATATATTAACATAGCTCTATATATTATATATATAATATATATTATACATATATGTATATTATACATATATATAGAGCTATGTTAATAGCTATTCTGAGTTTAAGAACATGCCATAGCTATTCTGAATTTAGGGATAAGCCTGAGACAGAAAAAGTCAGGTAATCTATTGGCACAAGTACCCACTGTCTTTGTAGACAGTTTTAAAAATATGCTTCCTAGAACATTTCTGTATCATTCGGTGTTTACATTAATCCTAAAGACTCTCTGTGAAAAACAGAAAAATTATTCATCTAAGTCACACAATATTAGGTTATCTTGCTTTTGACTACAAGCAGTATTAAAAAATAAATGTACTCTCATCATATTAAGGCCAACTGAGAGCACACTCTGATTAACCAATAGGGATAACAACTGTCCACCTCAAATTAACACACACACACACACACACACACACACACACACACACACACACACACCAGGACACCTGGGTGGCTCAGTCAGTTAAGCATCCAACTCTTAGTTTGGGCTCAAGGTCATGATTTCACATTTTGCGAGATGGAGCCCCAAGTAGGTCTCTGCACTGACAGCGAGGAGCCTGCTTGGCATTCTCTCTCTCATTCTCTCCCTCAAAATAAATAAATGTTTTGGAAAAAAAAAAAAAAATCACTGGAATTAAGAGCCATTAAAAAAAGGAAGGTAGGTCGAAGAATGCCTCAAAAGAGTTTTACCCATCATATGAACAATACCAAATCAGCCTTCCTGAAAAACAAAAATAATTTTAGGGTCTGAAAGCATTCTTAAAATTCAGAGAATTCTGCTGACTCTCCCCTTCCAATGCCCCTCTTCAACTGTAGGAGAACAATGTGTTCCAACTTTAGCCTACTGCATATATTAATCTATATCTTAAGCTAACAGTAATACTAATAGTAATGGCATATAGGAAGCAAAATTTAATGGTTACCATTTCATAAATAAAGTGTAGAAAACAGGAATTATATTTTTGCCAAGATATTACAATTAACCAATCCAACATTATCAGGTGAATTATTTATCTGGTAGGAAAAATAAGATAATGAGATTAGTTACTTCTAACTAATAGGGAGTTAAACCTATTAATTACCAATATAGTAAACTAAAAGGTATTCACTCTATAGGCCTGAAATAGTTACAACTCAGAATACGTGACCCACACTCACTCTTAGAGCTTCTTTATAAGAGAAGAACTGATATAAAATAAAATGATTAATTCAAAATTCTGTTAAGACTATAAAAGCAGTTATAAGAAGTCAATAAAAATATAATCTTAAAAATATTCTATATGTCATTAAACCTGAAATACATCTCTTAATTAATTCAAATTAATAGTTTATACTTCTTTCTGGTGTTAAAGTTCTGGAAGTATGTGAATTTCATCAGGCCTCCATCGTAAGCACCAAGGACACCAAACTGGAGAGTAAAGTTAAGTTTAAAAACAGATTAGTGGCCCTGCCCTCATATTTACCCCTCCCAAGTAGACTGTATTAATAACCAGAAAAGATATTAAGAGTATTAACAGCAATGGTAAAGTGAATATTAAATTTAAGATTGACTCAACAAGACTAACTGTAAAAGATTATGTTGCAAAGTAATTTCATATCAATAACCTTTAACCGATCCATTAAGAATGTGGCTAGTTAACATAGTATAAATTGGAGTCATGTTTTAGAATCAGCACTAGCACTAGAACTGTTTGAATTTTTGATCACCTTCAAGTATATTGGGAAAAGAAACGAAGCTTTATTATAAACTAAAAAACAAATGTGTAATTAAAAATTTTTAACTAGAAAAAGCATTAACAAATTCAAAAGCACTTAAATATTTGTAATGACTCCTTCAAAGAAAAAAAAAGAGAAAGAAAGAGAAAGAACGAACAAACGAATGAACTTTCAGACTTACATATACCTGACCAAGTCTGAGAAGAATATAATTGCTGCAAACAGACTGGCTGAAGCCAGCTTCAGGAAGGTGACTAAAATAATGAAGGAGAAAATATACCACAATGTAGGGGTATGTGGTAGAACAGCTTTGCATTCCAACACAGACGTAAACAGATCTAAGTTGGTTAAAACATACAAGTCTAACTTCTTTTCTAGCTAAATAAATACTTTTGGAACCATGAATATTTAATAGGATTTTTAAGCCTTCCAGTCTAGTGGTGGTAACAACAACAACAAAACAAATATTCTTTCTCTTTCCTCTGTTAAGGTTTTCATTGATTTGATTTACTTAGGTTAATTATGAAAAAAATACAGATGAACAAGTGAACTCTGAATTTAAGAAAAACTACTGCTAGTATAAATATATTAAAATTTGATATAGATGGAGAGAGGCAAAAGAAGTTGTTTCCCTATAATGCCAGGTTATGAGTTAAAAGAGAAGGCAAAGAAAAGTGGTTAATGAGAATGCATATTTATAAGAGTATCCAAAATAAAATGATTAAGGTATTAAGGGGAATCTGGGTAGCTTAGTCATTTAAGGGTCAGACTCTTGATTGAGCAGACTCTGCTCAGGTCATGATCTCACAGCAGTAAGATCAAGCCATAAGCTGTGTGGAGCCTGCTGAAGACTTTCTCTCGAGCCACCTGGGTGGGTGGCTCAGTTGGTTAGGCATCCCACTTCAGCTGAGGCCATGATGTCACAGTTTGTGAATTCGAGCACCACATCAGGTTCTGTGCCGGCAGTGGGGAGCCTGACTTGGATCCCCTCTCTTTTTCTGTCCTTCCCCTGTTTGTTCTCTTTCTCTCTCAAAAATAAAACATTTGAAAAATTATTTTAAAAACATTTTCTCTCTTTCATAAATAAATAAGCAAACTGATTAAGGTATGAATAATAGAAGGAGCAGAATAGGATACATATACTTCCCAGGAAAGAAAATGCTAGTGCTGTGTAAGAACAATTTGGTACATTAACTAATTAATTAATTAATCTTGTGGGCTTTGCAGCTAAGACTAGCTGGGTCCCACCTAGTCTCTACCACTCATTATGCATCTGCTTTTGAGACTTTTATTTAATTCGTTTATACATGCAGAACACTCAAATAGTGCCTAACACATAGTAAACCCTCAACAAATAATACTAGTAATGGTGATGTTGGTCATCACGTGACCCACTAATCCATAACCAATGGTTGTTATGAGAAACTGGGAGATCATTAATTATGAGAAGAGACTTTTTTTGAATAGACGAGATTTTTAATGATAAATGAAGGTACTCTCAGAGCTCAAAGAGCTTATGAATAAAGTCTGTGAAGCTAAAGTTAACAGATTCCAAAGGCAGTGAAAAATTTGGATCTCCAATGTTTTTCCTTCTTCTGAAAGAAATTCTAGGGTATTTTATAGCAGGGAAAAAAGTGAAACACCAGTCACTAAATAACTAAAACTTCTGAAGATATATTCCAAGTTATTTGGGGAAATATAGAGCAAATCTCCCATTGCAAAATTACTGAACTGTTTGCCAGAAGTACTGAAAATAGACCAAGTCAAAAATGAGTACAAGTGCATTTTTGTTTCATTAATAACAACTAATAATTTGGGAGAGCAGAGTAAAATTAAATACGTACTTTCAAACTACTATGTACTTTATTATAGTTGTTACCTTACAAATAGATAATTACATGTTTACAGATTGTATTATCTAAGAAGCAGTCTAGTTGCAAGCTAGACATAAGTTTTTTTCACTAGTAACTTTCTAAAATATCTTTGACTCCAAGGAAAAATCATTTCATTTTTGAAATACAAATGTCAAATTCAAATTAAATTATTTCATAACCAAAATCAATAATTGGTATCTCAAATAGCTGCTTCATACTATGATGTTTAGTTTTCTGGATGATGTAAAAGCTAGTATCCTTTACGAAAGACACCAAGAAATATTAAATTATATTGTCAAATACAGAATTTTACTAATTACCTGTTAATAAAAATTTGTGTTTAATGGTATGTTCTGAGCTGAGTCCATTTTAAACATTTTTTTTAATAGTTTATTGTCAAGTTGGTTTCCGTGTAACACCAAGTATTTTTTTTTTTTTTACAAATAGTTTATTGTCAAATTAGTTTCCACATAACACCCAGTGCTCATCCCCACAAGTGCCCTCCTCCATGCCCATCCCTCCTCCCCCCCACATCCATCAGTCCTCAGTTTTTGTCAGCATTCAAGAGTCTCTCATGGTTTGCCTCTCTCCCTTTCCCCCCATTTTAAACATTCTTAAAAAGGAAGAGAAGGAACAATGACAGTGTTTCTCACATAAGAGCAGTTGAAGTACCACAGAAGAGAGGGAGCCAGAATTCCTTCCATATACACATATCATAAAGGAGAGACCAAGGAATCGCTC
The DNA here is from genome assembly GCF_003009895.1 of Hyaena hyaena. Classification (NCBI taxonomy): domain Eukaryota; kingdom Metazoa; phylum Chordata; class Mammalia; order Carnivora; family Hyaenidae; genus Hyaena; species Hyaena hyaena. The sequence continues at coordinate 634,776 of NW_024081551.1, read as the reverse complement.
CAGATTAAAGGAGAATGAAGACGCGTGACAGCTAAATGCTATGTGATCTTGTACTGAAAAATATTATTAGGACAGTTTACAAAACTGGAAAATGGATTGCAGATTAAAGTGTCATCGGGGCGCCTGGGTGGCTTAGTCGGCTAAGCGTCCGACTTTCGCTTAGGTCATGATCTCGCGGTTCGTGGGTTCGAGCCCCACATCGGGCTCTGTGCTGACTGCCAGCTCAGAGCCTGGAGCCTGTTTCAGTCTGTGACTCCCTCTCTCTCTGACCCTCCCCTGCTCATGCTGTCTCTCTCTCTCTCCTAGAAATAAACAAAACATAAAAAAAAATTAAAAAATAAAAAAATAAAGTGTCACCATTATGTTAAATTTCTTAAATAGGTTAATTGTGATTATCTAAGAAAATATCCTTGTTCCTGGGAATAATACGCTGAAGTATTAGGTAAAAGGGAGAATATATGCAACTTACCTCAAATAGTTCAAAAATGTGTGTGTATGTGTGTGTACTGGGAGAAGGAGAAAGAATGATAAACCAAACATTGCAAAATGTTAAAAAAAATTAACGTATTTGGGGGGAAATTGGTGTATTTGGGTAAAAAGTATAAAGGAGATCATCTATTCTTGCTAAAAATTGATTCTTTGCAAAGAAATGAAATGGACAAGCAAAAAAGGCATGAAGTATAAATAAACAATACTAGGAGTGAAAAGAGGACAAAATTGAAGGGACAGCAAAAATTTAAAGAGTAATAAAGAATACAATATAAGATTTTAGAACCCCAAATTTGAAAAGCTAAGTGAAACAACTGATTTCCTAGAAAAACTATAATTATCAGAACTTGTTGAAAAGAAAACAAAACCATTAGAGACCTGTAACCATTAGAGAAAGTGAATCAGCAGGAAGTGAGAGGAATAAGGGAATAGAAAATGAGATACACTGTGGTTCTCTCAGCACCTCTGAGAAACAGGTCAAGCACTTGAGACCACAATCAAGAAGGCTATCCCCTGTAAGAGAATGCAGAAGGGATTACTGTGTGCAGAAACAGGAGAAAACTATTGCTACTGACTTCTGATTAAGACACTGCTCTAACTCCTGGTGGCCGCACAAAGAACAACATGAATTTCTTGGGCACGGGCGATACCCCCTACTTCCTTACTTGGCTCTTTCCCAAGCCCTCATAAGCTGTTAGATCTCTAAACTGGCCAGACTAAAACTAAACAAGCTTAAACAACTCTCTCCCTCAACTGGGTCTGCCAAATTTGGAAAGGGGCCCATACAAGTCTGAAGGAGTCTAGCTGAATGATCTAAGGATTTAAAAGCCATGAATCTTTATTAAACAATTTATACAGCAATATCTATATTATACAAAATCATTTAGAAACACAAGAATATTCAAAGACTTAATGATTGTTGGAGAGCTTCAGCCTTAGTTGAACCAAAAAAAAGAGAGAGAAAAGGTTATATAATATTTGAATAATTTAATAAATAAGCCTAAACTTTATAAATCCAAACCTTTATACTACAGTGAATTGAAGCCTTTCAAACAGCTATGGATATTAGAATGATGAATGGTCTCAAATCCATAACTGAAATTCCTTCCAAAGAACTAGAAAAACAGAGTAAGCAGAAGGAAGAAAATAATAATAAATAAGAATCAATCAATGGAAATAGAACAAAAAAAATCAAGTTAAAAAAAAACACCATAAAACTGATAAATCTCTAGCAAGACCGACAAATTAAAAATGAACATACAAATCACCAATTTCAGGAGTGAAACAAGGGACATCACTAAAGAGCTTGCAGCCTTTAAAACTGACAGATTAAGAACTTTACATTCATAAATTAGAAAGTTTAGAAGAAATGAAATGATTCTTTGAGAACTGTGTATTATCAAAACTCAATCAAGATAAAGGATAACCTGAACTGTCCTATAACCATTAAAGAAATTGAATTTGCAATTAAAACCTCTTAAAGAGATCTCTCTATACTGAGATGATTTAACTGGAGAATTCTACCAAACACTTAAAAAAGAACTAACACCAATTTTAGACAATCTCTTCCAGAAAACAGAAAACACTGTGCTCGCTTCGGGAGCACATATACAGAAAACAGAAAACACACTTCCCAATTCGTTTTATGAGGCCAGTATTACCTTGACACCAACACCAAAGATAATACCAAAAAAGAAAACTACACAGGAATACCTCTCATAACTTATATACAAAATTCATTAATAAAATAGGAGCAAATCAGGGAGCACCAGGCTGGTTCCTTCAGAAGAGCAGGTGACTCTCGATCTTGGGGTCATGAGTTCGATTCCTACATTGGGTATAGGGTGAACCAAACTTTTCAAGAAAATAGTAGCAAATCAAACCTAATAATATATCAAAGGATTATACACCAAGACCAAGTGGGATTTATTCAAGGCAACAAGGCGGGGTCAACATTCAAAAATCAATCACCATAATCTATCATATCAACAAGCTAAAGATATCATATCAACTGCCATACAAAAAGCATTCAACAAATTCTAACGTGCATTTACAATAAAAAAATTCAGCAAGTCAGAAACACAGGAGAATTATCTCAGGTCATTAAAGAGCACTATAAAAAAAAAAAAAAAAAAAACCCTGCAGCTAACATCATACTCAAGGGTAAAAGACGGAATGTGTTTCCACTAAGATCTGAACATGTCAAGGATGTACACTAATACTATTCTTGGTTCTTGTCACTGCAATGATGGAAAAAAAGAAATAAAAGGCATACAGATTGAAAAGGAGGGAATAAAGCTGTTTAAATTTGTAGATGACAAGACTGTCTATATTTAAAACTCCTAGGGGCAATTGCTTGGTCAAGTTGGTTAAAGCACCCAACTCTTGATTTTGGCTCAGGTCATGATCTCAGGCTTGAAAAGACTGGGCAAGACTGGGCCCCTGACAGGCTCCGTGCTGGGCTTGAAGCCAACTGAATATTCTCTCTCTCCCTCTACCCCTTCCCCTAGCTCCCCACCCCTCATACTCACACATGCTCAATAAATAAATAAAATAAACAAATAATCAATCAATCCCAGGGAATCTAAAAACCTCATAGGCCAGCAAAGAGGATACAAAAATTAATCATATCTATATACAATGAACATGCACTAGTCAAATTTATGAACACAATACTGTTTACAATTGCTTCTTTACAAGAATGCAAAGACCTTGGTAGAGACAAACCATATTCATGGATTAGAATATTAAACATAATAAAGATGATTAATTCTCCCCAAAATGACTCACAGGTTTAATATAATTCCTATCAAAATCCTAATAAAGAATTTGTAGATACAGGGTAAGATCATTCTAAAATTTATATGGAAGGGGGAGCCTGGGTGCTTAATTGGCTGAGCATCCAAGTTCAACTCAGGTCATGATCTCATGGTTCTTGGGTTCCAGCCCCATATCAGGCTAGCAACTGTCGGTGCAGAGGATGCTTCAGATCCTCTATCCCCCTCTCTGCCCCTCCCCTGCTTATGCTCCTTCTCTCTCAAAAATAAATAAATGTTAAAAAAAAAAAAAAAAAGAACTTCTGAAATAAATTAAATGGGAAGGCACAGACCCTGGAATAGCCCAAATAATTTCATGAAATAAGAATAAAATGGGAGAAATCACTACCTAATACACAGAGTATTGCTATAGTAATACAATGTGTGATATTTATGGAGGGGTAGACAAACAGAGTAAATGGTGATGGGAAAACTGGACATTCATAGCCCTCCCCATCACTTTGATCCAAGTATCATACCTTATATAAAAATTTACTCAAATGTGACCAAAGACTTAAATATAAAATGTAAAACTACAAGACTTTTAGGGAACTCTCAAAACTTAACCGAAAAGAAAAGAAAGAAAACAAAAGAAAAGAAAAGAACCCCCCAAAAAAATTCAATGAGAAAAACAGGCAAAGGACATGAACAGATTTTTCACCAAACAAGGTACAAATAAGCACATAAAAAGATAATTCAAAATTATTAGCCATTCAATGAGCTCCCACTACATACCTATCAGAATGACTAAAATAAAAAATATTAACTACACAAAATGCTAGCAAGAATGCCTAGACAAGTCTGGGATTGTTCACACACCGTATACACTGCTAGTAGAAATGTAACATTGTATTGCCACTCTGGGAAAAAAGTGGCAGTTTCTTACAAATAACTATAATACACTCTACAATTGCACTCTTGGTCATTTATTCCAGAGAAATAAAACTTAGATTCACAGAAAAACCTGCACGTGAATGTTTGGAGCAGCTTTACTTGTTACGGCCCCAAAGTGCAAACAGCCTAGATGTCCTTCTGTGAATCAATGGTTAAATAAATTTGGTAAAAAGACATCACAGAATAGTAGCCAACAATAAAAAGGGACAAACTATTGATACGCTTAACAACCTGGATGAACCCTCAGGGAACAACAGTTTAAAAAAAAAAATTACCCAATCCTGAAAGGTTACATACTTGTGATTCCAATTATATAACATCTTTTGAAAGTACAAAATTATAGAAATGGAGAACAGATGAGTGGTTGCCAGGCAAGGAGGAGGTAGATGTGGTTATAAAAGAGTAACAGGAGGGAGGATTCCTGTGGTTACTAAATTGTTTTGTGTCTTTTCTGTGGATGGTAAAACTGTACAGTCTTAAATACCCAAATGAGTACAAATAAAAGTAGGAAAATCTGAATATGATGGTTTGTATCAATATGAAAATATACTTTAATTGTGATTATACTACAGTTTTGCAAAATGTTACTAATGGGAAAACTGGGTAAAAAGTAACAATAGTATCTCTTCACATTATTCCTTACAACAGCAATTAATAATCTATAATTGTCTAAATAAAAATATCAATTAAAAAAGTCTATGGAACATCTGCAAAACTAGCTTTCAGAAAAATGAGTATCAACTTCTGGTGAGGGAACATAAGAGACATTAAGGACACTTCCTTGTCATAATAAAGGACATCTCAAACCAACGGCTAACATCATACTTATCTCTGCAACATTAGAAATTCCATTAAATTCACAAAGAAGCCAACATTAGCACCAATATTTAACATTATCCTGAGGTTCTAGTGAATGCTATACAAAACGAAGGCAAGTTGCATGAATGAGCTTTAAAGGTAACCAGAAATGCCCCCCCCCCAAAAAAAAAATCATGTACAAGAGGCACAAATTTTTTGACCTGCCTAGGAGAGGAAGAGCTTAAATGAGTGTACCTATAACAAAACACAAACAAAACATACCAGTAAAAAAAGGTACGAACAACTAATAAGGGGAAAACTGGTATTAGCAGATATTAAACTCTACACAAAACTAAAATAATTTAGAAAGTGAAATATTCACTTATCCATCAACAGACCAGTGGAACTGAATAGGAACTGGTATGGATCAAATTCCATCCTTCTGAAATCTAGGAAGAAAGGTCTCATCAGAAACTGAATCAGTTGGCATCTAGATCTTGGACTGTGCAGCCTCCAGAACTGTGAGAAAATAAATTTCCACTGTTTAAGGCACCCCATCTATGACATTTGTTATGGATGAAGTCTAAACCAAGCCATCATACTGTACATTTTAAACTTAAAAAGTCAAGCATATAGAAGGCACCCAAGTATCTGCTGATTAATTAAAAGAATATCAATCAACTAATCAATTAAAAGCATGCTACATTCATACACTGTATGCTACATACATACAGTGAGGAAATACTTATAAAGCTAATGGAGTCAGTAATATGGGATCAAAGAGTGTGGGCTTTAATTTAGCTATAGGGAGGCTATTAGCTATTGTAACAGTTTAATGGGAACTGTAATGTAGTAATAGAAAGGATGTGCAGTAAATCACAATCAGATATAAAATAGAAACATGCAGCCAAGATAATCCTGATGAGCCTGAGAAACGAGATTAACCAGTATAAATCAATCAGTGAAGAATGAAGTATTCCTTTAAAGCTAATAATTGAATAATTGGGTACCTAGGTGGCTCAGTCAGTTAACTGTCTGACTTTAGCTCAGATCACAATCTCATGGTTTGTGAGTTCAGGCCCTACATCAGGCTCTGCGCTGGTGCTGTGGAGCCTGCCTAGGATTCTCTCTCTCCCTCCCCCTCTCTCATTGCCCCTTCCCCACTTGCACACACACTCTCTCTCTTTCAAAATAAATAAACTTAAAAAATAAAACTAATTGAATAATAAAAAGAAGTACAGTCAGTAAAGAAAGTGCTGAACCAAATGTTAAGATGAATTTTTCTGAAAAGACAAAATAAAATCAACCAGAAAGGTAATATGGGAAATATTCCAAATCTTAATTTTCAAGAAATAGCTATCACATGACTCCATAAGAAGAAGAATAGAAATGGTAACAGGCAGGTTTTTTTTCTCTTCAAGGAATACTAGCAATATTAACGAATTAACTGCTATAAAACAACCACTGGGAGAAAGTCACAAAGTAGATGGATGTACAGAAAAGTCATTAACAGTACAATTTATTACCTTTTCAATGGATTGAAATTTTGGTAATTTTGGACTAGCTGAATTTTATTATTATTAGCATTTCTTCCAGTTCCAATCTTTCACAGGAAAACTGTTCCCAAGTTGCTTTCTCTAACTCAATTTTCCTAATTTTCCATTTGTGACTTACCTGTGACAATAAAAAGGAAAATGTTCCTGCCATTATCATTTCCTCAAGACTACCAAGCTGTCTGCCTACATTCTCTACTCCACACAAACTCTAAACATGCTATCTTTATAATTATTTAATGTAAAATAGGGAAAAGAATTTCCATAAATTCCATGAATGCTTTGGTGAATCATGAATGAAAAACTCAGTAGGCAACATCATGGAAATGACTGCTTTGGGAAACAGGCAGATAAATTAAAGACCAAAAAGGAGCAGTGACCAGATTATATGTTTTTTGTGTTGAGATCAGGAGATGGAATTGTCTCTAGGAAATTTCTGGAAACCACTAGAGGAATATTAGACCCAGGTTTTTAGAAGTTCAGTATGATAAGCAATACAGAAGCTAGAGGAAGTTAGGTAAAACTGGGCCTTGAAAAAATATTAGGAGCCTTATCTGCAGTAATATAGGCCAGATAGGAGACAAGTAGAGATGAAAAGCATGAAATAGAATCAAAACCAAAGAACACTTGATTGGATAAATGGAAGAATCACTGACTCCTAGGTTTATGACTGTTACTGCTGCACAATTTGATACCATTCTCCAAATCCATAAAGTCTAAGATCTTACATAGTGTAGCATAAAAACTCAACCAATAATACAGATTTACTTTACCTTAAGGACACTCAAGACTTGAAAATCCAAATGTATAAACTAAAATATAAGGCCTTGGAGTGTCTGGATGGCTCAGCTGGTTAAGCATCTGACTTCAGATGAAGTCATGAGGTCATGATTCATGAGCTTGAACCCCCGTGTTGGGTTCTGTGCTGATAGCACAGATTCTCTGCTTGGGACTCACTCTCTCTCTCTCTCTCTCTCTGCCCATCCCCTGCTCACTCTTGCTCTCTCTGTCAAAATAAATAAATAAACTTAAAAAATATATATTCTCTCTCTCTGTCCCTCTCCCCCACTCACACTCGCGCTCTCTCTCTCTACAATAGAAAAAAAAAATGTATGGCCTGGCACCTGGGTGAGTCAGTCAGTTGAGTGACTGGCTTCGGTTCAGGTCATGATCTCACCGTTTATGGGTTTGAGCCCCACACTGGGCTCTGTGCTGGCAGCTCAGAGCCTGGAGCCTGCTTTGGATTCTGTGTCTCCCTCTCTCTCTGCCCCTCCCCCACTCATGCTCTGTCTCTCTCTCAAAATTAAAGGAGTTTTTAAAAATTTTAAGTACAAGGCTTTATTCAAATAGAAATCCTTATTCAAATGGTATCTACCTTTTCTAAGACCTTCCTCAGTTATTCAATCTAAATTTTTAACAAACCTTCCTACAAAATATTCCCTATCTCCTTTTCCCTGATCTATTTTTCCCCTTAGCACTAAGAAGTATCTTGCATATTACTTCACTTATTTCTTGTTATATTTCTTCGTCTCTTACCAGAATGTATACTGCCTTAAAAACTAGGACTTCTTTGTTCATTTACACATCCCAGTGCCTAGAACAGTGTCCAGAACACTGAGTACCACTCAATAAATGTTTGTTACATGAAAGACTAACCTTTAAAAAGGGAGTATTCCCTTTTAATAATGCAAGATTCACTCAGTCAAAAACTCAGCACATACTGGCTACTGAAATATGAATGAGAGTGGTTTGAAAGATTGACAAGAAAATTCTGACTGGATTAAAAAGGGAAATAATAAGAAAGATACTAAAGCCAGAAGAAGTCTAGTAAAATTGGGAGAAAAATCGGAGGTACAAAGTGATAGAGTAAGCATGACCGTGTTAAGAGCAAGAAAAAGGGAATCAAATAGAAACGACAGGAAATTGTAAAATTCCTCAAATAGAACGGTTTTTAGTAAGAACCAGAGCCAGGAAAGTAGGTTGCCGAAATGAAGACCGGAAGGTCAAGATGCAGCAAAGAAAAGCAGCCAAGACTGATGACGAGGCTCAGATGTGGAAAAGTTGGCTACAGGAAGGAACTGCTGCAGTGGACAGAGAACAATGAGAGCCAGAGGGCGGTGAGCTGAGTGGCACCATGTCATCAGCGGGACTTAAATACATGGCTGACAATATTCTGTAAGGGGAATACGGAACAGTAAAAATGCTAAACCATCTCTGCTCCCACTCGCACTTTCTAACTCTGTTATATTATGGTGAACAGAACCAGTATCTCTCAAGAGACAGAGCTGCTGAATCTTCAGGGGAAAGCTAGTTAATGCAATGGGTTTTCAGTGTAGGAAAAGTTCTGGAAGACGACTGAGGTTTCACAATGGAATTAAGTCACAGAGGCACAGTGGGCAAAGCTAAGCTAAAAATTGCTCTGTACTTTTATAAAAAGTTAAAGCCAAGGCAGAAAGATGAGACCTAATATTCTAAGGTTTCCAATGATGGACAGTGAGGGAGTCTCATTTTTTAAAAAGCCACTGCTGTATTATAATTATTTTATTTACTTCCTAGAAAACAAATACTCTAATTTTGTTTTAGGCTCTAGTGAAGAAACCCCATTTTACAAACGTCTTTTTAAACAATAGAGTCATTATCTTATAGGCATTTTAATTTTTATAAGCATTTTCATCCACAACCTAACAACTTATTAATTCAAAAAACAATTCTTTAAATCTCTGACAAATTCTTAAAACTTGAAATGTTTCTTATTTTTCCTTTCTTCATTTTAATGACCTTTGTCACTCTATGTTTATAATGATACCTATCTTATAACTTTGCTTTGATACAGCAGTGCCTTTTTCTTGTTTCCACAGAATGTTTTAAGTAATCCAAATGTTGTCCTACTTTGTCTTTCTATAGAGCCTACCCTGTTTCTTCCTATGTCTTAGTACATAATATGCTTTAAAAAGTGTAACACCTTTAAACTAGTAAATTCATAGTATTTTTATTGTCTACAACATAAACTTAAGAATGCTCATTTAGAATCCCATGGCAATTAAAAACTGTTTAGTAATAAGTATTTTAGCAAAATTTAAAATATTATTACTGACAGTTTATTCACCTACTTATGATTCTGAAGGTATATTATAATTCACTGTTCCAATTTATATATCACATGCAATTCAACTAAAAACAGTCAAATAGTATAATCTATACACATATGGTAAATACTATGTAATGTTTAATTATGAGATAGAAGTGTGATACTAACAGAGAAGGGTCCCATATCTGGTGAAAACTGAATGCAAAAGATAAAGCTTCCATCATGGGAAATGTGAAGCTCCATAGTGAGGATTATCTATACAAATTAACAGTTAAATTTTAGCTGGTATATTTAAAAATATGATCTAAGATAACACTAGCCTGTCTTGAAGAAATCAAAATTTAGAAAGAAATGGAGGATACAATTCACATAAATCAAAAAAAGTAGTTCTGAGAATCCACTGTTGTCAAAGACTATTCCATCAGTCTCTAAGTGTCTGGGAGGAATAATACCTTCATTATCTTAGACTACACCACCAAAGCCCTGTGCTTTATTAGAATTTTTTCTCAATCACCAATGAAGTATGAAAGCCAATGTAGAACAGAACTTTCCAACTCTTTCCTCAGGCATACTTAGAAAAATAACATTTGTTTGTTGTTGTTGTTGTTTTTTAATCTTTATTTATTTTGAGAGAGAGAGAGAGAGAAAGAGAGAGAGAGATGGAGTGCAAACAGGGGAGGAACAGAGGGAGAGGGAGACACAATCCAAAGCAGGTTCCAGGCTCTGAGCTGTCAGCATAGAACCCGTTACGGCGCCCAAAATCACAAACCACGAGATCATGACCTGCCTTAACCGACTGAGGCACCCAGGCGCTCCAAAAAATAACATTTGTAAGGCAACAAGGGAAGATGAGGAGCTGCTGGTGGTGAAGAGGCAAGCAGCCTGGAAGCTCCTGCCATGTTTACCTATTCATGCACACAGCTTGAGAAGCTTAATTTAGAGTATCGAAGGGTAGCCTGAGAAATAAATTCTACCTTTGTAAACATCATAAAAACAAGAAAGTTATAGGTAAGCTTCATAGGAAATAATTCCGTAAGTCAGAGTAAGACAAATACCATATGATTTCACTTATATGTGGAGCTTAAGAAATAAAACAGATGAACATAGGAGAAGGGGAAAAAAAAAAAAGAGAGGAAGGCAAACCATAAGGGACCTAACTATAGAGGATAAGCTGAGGGTTGATGTCGGGAGGTGGGCAGAGGATGGGCTAAATTGGTGATAGGTATTAAGGAAGGCACTTGTGTTGAGCACTGGATGCTATATGTAAGCGATGAATCACAAAATTCTACTCCTGAAACCAATATTACACTACACTGTTAACTTAAAAAAATAGGAACTAATTTCTGATCTCTATGAATGAATGAATGAATGAATGAATGAACCAATGAATGAGTACTAACCTAATTATAAAAAATATTTCCTTCCTGAAAAAATCCCAGTCAGCCTACTCTTTATTTGTGCTCCCTTTCTTATTTAAAAAAAAAAAAAAAAAAAAAAAGTGAAATATAACCCTTTGGGAAGTACAAGACATTTTTAGTACAAGCAATTGTAAATCAAAGGCTGGAAAAAGTCTACCAAAGTACGTTTACACTTGAGAAAAACCATCTTTCTTCTTCACTATTGTTACCAGTATTCTGACTTACTAAAATTCACCTAAGTTAGAAGATTCTAAGATATGACCCACATGAAAAATGGGTGCAGAACACAGTTTTTACCAAATATCTTCTACATGATTAACTACTGTATAAAGACAACAGTAAAATGAAGTTTACTTATTAAGAATAATTTTTAAAATTACCATTAACTTGGGAAGAACTTGTAAATTTATAGACTCAATAGTCATAAAGTACTTCTTTTTTAGATAAATCAAACTAGAACCCAGAAAAATGTATTAAAATAAAACCAATCAATAAAAGTATCTACAGATATGGACATTAATGATTCCAAAATGTAGTGATCATGAAAAAGATACATACTTCAATTCTGTAACTGCTTCAGAAGGATATTGGTCAAATGTGTATTACCCAGCAGAGGGGGCCAAATAATCTGCTTATTTCAATGCTCCTGTCCCATTTGTCTTGAGATTCCAAAAGACTTTGCTATTTTCAACTTATATCCATGCATTGTTGTCTCTGCTTTTGATCATACAAGTCCCCATAACCTAAAACTCTTCACTACAGTTAATCCCTATGGGAAAACTGGCAACCCTCCAAGTGAAAAGTAATTTTTCTTTCGTGTCTACATACAGATGTATTTGTCATCCCTGTTTCACAAATAACATGTTTCCTCTAGGCAACGTGATTAGGTGAAACAAGAGATGTTTGAATCCTAGGTCAGTGCTTCTATCAGAAAAGCCTCTTTTCTTGTTGGCCCATTATGTTTCTACATCCTAGGACTCAGTTAAGGGCTCAAAATAAGTTCTAACATAAGGAATTCATTTTGCGTTCTTTCTGAATCCCACTTTTATTCTCACTAGCTTTATCTCAAAGCAATACTCTCAGCAACCACCAAATCTATCAATCTGAGTGATCTCTGACCTGCTTCACTCCTAGTTATGTAGATTTGGTCTTGTACTTAATTTCAGAAAATAAACTGTCCATCTTCATTAATGTAACGAATACTCTGTTTCACTCTGCTATATCTTTTCTCTACTTCACATCTAGGTTCATCTTTCCCTTGTTTTATGCTTTTTCTAGTAAGCTTTTTTCTCCAACTCTCTCTACTTTTGATTTGTATTCTCTTTTTCTATCTTTACTATTAAAACATTTCTTTAATCTTTACTATTTCACTCAGTTCCTAAAATCTGCAACTTCTCTTCCAACACCATGCCTCAGTTATCATCAGCTCAGACAAGAAGCATAAACTCCAGGACAGGTCACCAAAGGCTCTTTATTAGAAGTTTACAAGGCTTATTTAAAAAAAAATTTTTTTTTTTTTATTTATTTTTGAGACAGAGAGAGACAGAGCATGAGCAGGGGAGGGGCAGAGAGAGAGAGGGAGACACAATCTGAAACAGGCTGCAGGCTCCGAGCTGCCAGTACAGAACCTGAAGCAGCGCTCAAACCCAAGAACTGTGAGATCATGACCTGAGACTAAGTCAGACGCTTAACCAACTGAGCCACCCAGGTGCCCTTACAAGGCTTATTTTAAATAAGCATTAGTATATGTCATGCACCATCTTATCCAAAGTAAAAACAAACCACCTTTAAATATTTAAACTTTTAGAGATAATATGTTAAATTTACTACTATACACTTACGACTTCAAATAGGATTTCCTACAATCCTAAAATCACATTCTGGTTAACTGAGATACACAGAAAGGAATCATGAACTCAAAAAACTAGAGTTGGAAGGCCTTCAAGAAAATTTAGGGTAACTCTCCATTTAACTGATGCAAAAACTGGGGCACAGACAAGTTAAGTAACTTTCTAAATTACTAAAATATTTTAGTAGTAAAAAATATCCAGAAACCAAAATTAAAAGTAGATGTATTCGAAACGTTCCTGTATGACAGAATTATTTGGAACTTAAAACACATTCTCAAGAGAAATAACATTATTGATGCTAAATGGGCTCACAAACCAGTCCACAATTACATATTTAAAAGGAACTCAAGTTATTTTCAAGAGTCTTGGAAATTTTTGGCATTTTATTCTCATTTTGCTTCTAAGTATATTCTTTCTTTTTGCTTGATGCAGAAATGAGGTTAACATTGCTCGGCTTCTCAGATATGGCTGCAGTTGTTTTCTGGCTCACAAATGAAACAAAGAAGAGCTTTCCATACCAATTAAAAGAGAGTAAATATCTAACATTATCAAAGTTGAAATTCAAATTTTAAAATACACAGATGTAAGAAACCATTCATCTGGGCAGAAGGCTGGCAACCAGATAGTCTTACGTGTCTGGGAAAACTAGATTATAATAGAGAATTAAGAGAAAGGACCTAAGCAGAGTCCAGGTTAGCAGCCAGTGAAATTTTCTATAACGGTCCAGCTACTTATGTTCTCTGCTGCAACTATTCAAGTCTATCATTGTAGTATAAAAGCAGCCACAGACAAATGTAAATGAATGAGCTAGGCTATGTTTCACTAAAACTTTATTTAAGGATACTGAAATTTGAATTTTATGTAATTATCATGTGACACAAAACTGTTACTCTTTCTTCAATTTTTCTTCAATCATTAAATATGTAAAACCCAGGGGTACCTGGGTGGCTCAGTCAGTTAAGCATCCAACTCTTGACCTTGGTTCAGGTTATGATCTCATGGTTTGTGAATATGAGCCTGGTTTTGTAAGTATGCACTGACAGTACAGAACCTGCTTGGAATTCTCTCTCTCCTTCTCTCTCTGCCCCTCCCCTGCTTGCTCTCTATCTCTTGCTCAAAATAAATAATAATAAACTTTAAAAAAATGTTAAAACCATTCTGAACTCATGGGCCATACAAAAATACATGGTGGGACTGGATATTCCCCGTGGACTTTAGTCTGTCAACCACCAGTCTATGGAAGAAAAAGTGGGAAAGAAGGAAAGGCAACATGTACCTGGGTTTAGTAACTGGGGGAACTATTCATGAATACTCTTGCACTAAACCTAACTAAAAAATGCTGCTCCTTTCTAACACACGTGCATTAATGAGTCCCAGTTGCAAAGAAACAAGCATATTTCACTATTTGTAACATTAAAGAACTTAGAAACATAATCACTGATCTTAGACAAAAATAACTCTCATAAATAACGTTACACTCAGCAAAACTCTTAAGTAGGCAATTCATTCTATAGAATCTTAAAATTACATCAACAAATATGTTATTCATTACCATTTTGTCCCTGAGTCGCTCTCCATGGATAAAAAAGTCAGCACAGCCATTCTCTTCCTGGTGAGGGACTTTGAAGACAGTGACGCAGCTCAGTCCACTCCCTCCAAGTGGTAACCATCCACCACTAGAGTCATCCCGGGTCATCACCACAGCTCGCACTCGTGCATAACTATTACTAAAACAGATGCAAAGATTTGAAATTAGGTTTCAAAAAAAGCCAAGCCGTCAGTCTTTTTTGAGAAACCAAAGCCCACATTAGTTAATGTGTGGTAACTAGTATGTTTCCTACTACTTCCATCATAGTCCACAAATTAGGCTACTTGAAAGAGGTTAAAAAAAAAAAAAACCCACAAACTAACTTAAAAGATTAACCTTTATTTTGAAGCCTAACCTTACAATAAAAGACTACAGATCTCTTATTTCAAGTCATCATTTGAGTAGTTGAAGCACATATGATTGTCATGGAACAAGTTATAAAGGACCCCAGACACAAATATCGTCAAACTACACAGGCCACCATCAAACTTGTCTATTTTCCACCTGCTGCAATATAACCAGGACAAATTACTGCTATATATAAATGTGCTACATTTAATTGTGACATCTCTAAGTTTCTAACATTTCTCGATTATAAATAAAATGCTGAAACAAACACCCTTAGTACAAATGCCACATTTTTTTAGTTCTTGTAACTAGGAATCTAAATCATATAGATCATATAAAGACAAATGTTCTGTTTCAATAACTTACCAAGCAAATTCATCTACAAAAACTTTGCATGCACTCTTTTTAGCAGACTATTCTAAACAGACCACACTCTGGTTCTAGCCAGAATCATTTCCCAATATTAACCACAATTGTTCTTTACATAAAATCTAAAAAATGTGTTTCATATACTAATATTCTACATTACTGACATATAAGCATTTTAGTTCCAATCCTTAATATAATAATTATTAGTGAAACCCTTTCGAAAAGTAGTATACCTTGATGACTTCTTAGAAGATTATATTAAGGGCGCCTGGGTGGCTCAGTCAGTTAAGCAACTGATTTCTTGATTTTGGCTCAGGTCATGACCTCACAGTCATGAGACTGAGCCCTTCGTGGGCTGTGCAAGAAACATGGAATCTGCTTAAGATTCTCTCTCTCCCCTTCTCTCCCACTCTCAAAATAAATGAAATTTTAAAAATTACATTAACAAACTTAAACTTGTGTTGGTTATTATGAATATCAATTGAGGCTCTATGTGGCAGTTCTGTGCTACTTTGTGTCTTTGCATTTTCTAAGTGTCACATTGCCAAGTATCATTTCTGTTGTCCTAGTGACTGTCTGAAATCTCCCCCTAGCTTTTCTTGTTTTACTCTGCAGATTTATTTTGTTGAGGTATACTTTAAATACAATTACAGATCTTAAATATAAATTTCAAAATTTCTGACAAATGTACACATCTGCATAACCAACACAATAACCAAGATACAGAACACTGTCATAACTCCAGAAAATTCCCTTAAGCCACCTACCCCCCTAATAAGCAGAACCACTGTTCTGTTTCTAACAAATACGTTAGTTTTGCCTGTTAGGGGCCTTCAAATGCATGGAATCAAAAAGAATCAGCATTTGTACCCTTTTTGTCTGGCTTATTTGACTCATGTTATTGTATTCGTGGTTGACTTTTTTTACTGCTACATAGGCCTCTCACTGAACAAATATTCGTTTTATACTTTCTTGTGTCGATGGACACCTGGATTGTTTCTAGTTGTTGCCTATTATGAATAAAGCTGTTATACAAATATTCTTGTACAAATCTTTTTATAGACATAGGCTTTCATTTCTATTAGCAAAGAACAGAACTGATGGCTCACAGGATAGTATATTTAACTATAGAAGAAGCTAAAAAAAAACGTTTTCCAAAGTGGTTTTACCATTATACATTCCCATCAGTAATGTATGGTAAGTTCAGTTGCTCCTTATCCTTGCTAACATCTGGTGTTTTAAGTCTTTTAAATTACACTCATTGCAGTAAGTTTACACCCATTATAGTTTTAATGTCAATTTCCCTAATGATTCATGGTGTTGAACTTTTCATATGGCTATTGGCCAATTTTATGCCAACTACTTTTTACATCTTTGGTTATTTTTTATTATGATGTCTTTTATCAATGATTTTTAGAAGTTTTTATATACTCTTGACAAAAGTCTTGTGTCACAAAACTGTAACTTTTAAAGCTTCACTGTGTTGTGGTTGAGTGAGGAGTCTAAAGTCAAACTTTCACAAGCTGGATCCTAGCTCAGCAACTTACTAGCTATGTGTCCTTGAGAAAGTTACTATATTCGTTTTTAATAAATGTAAACCATGCCTAATACATAAAAAATATATAAGTACTAATTATTATTACTAAAGCAAAGAATTTAAAATTGTAGTAGTCATCCTGGTACTTCAGAGCCAGGAAGGACCTGAGAAAAAATAAAAATACAATCAACCATAATTCTCTACTACTGGAGTCAAACTAATTCTTTAAGGGAAGTGCTACAAGTCTCTAGCTTTACAGGCAACTGTTCTAAGCTTTTTATTATTCAGTTATTCAGAAGCTCTGATTCTTGTCTGGGTCCCATGCTTACCAATCTTCAATTCAGAGAACTCGTCAAAGGACGTATGAGTGCATAAAGGCTGGTCTGACAGAGGTATCAAGTTGGAATCCTCCTCTTTGGATGGGCTAGAACAAGTATCTCTACTATAAGTAAACATGACATCAATAGCAAGAAGTCAGGAAAGCTGGTTA
This sequence comes from Hyaena hyaena, assembly GCF_003009895.1. Classification (NCBI taxonomy): domain Eukaryota; kingdom Metazoa; phylum Chordata; class Mammalia; order Carnivora; family Hyaenidae; genus Hyaena; species Hyaena hyaena. The sequence continues at coordinate 617,538 of NW_024081551.1, read as the reverse complement.
CATGGAGAACCAGCTTGGAGGGTAGAATCAATACTAGACAAAGGTCATTTGGTCTGTCCAGAATTTATCCTAAGGACATAGCAGAAGTACAGCACATAACTTAGACATATTAGGTTCAGATTAAAGGTCTCTGAACTGAATTCATCATTTAAAGGTCAACATGTTTGAAGTTCAGTGAAGTCACAAAGGTAGAACTTGGGTCAAAACCAAACTTCAAGTTTCCAATAAGCATTTAAGTATTTATTTTACTATGGGATCCTGACTCTTCCTTCTTATGTAATGTAGTAAACTGAGAACTTTAAAAATTTTATCCTAGGTTCTACAAGACTTAGAAAACCCAAGAAGTAAAACAACCCCTTCAGAAGCTCAGTGTATATTCTGACTTTAGAGTATATAAGTAGTTATCCTCTTTAGGGCATAAACTCTTCTTTTTTCATCTTTGAATCTTACATTTACAATTTCTATAATGCTGCTCAGGTAAATGTATAATGCTTCTCAGATTTTATACTTTAAAAATATGAAAATGTGCATAGAAAGATTATTAGAAATATAAAAAGTAGTTATTTTAGGATGGTGAAGTCAGGTATTCTCCCTTCATTTGCCTCTTCAAAAATTATTTTATAATTAATAACATAATTTAAATATTAAATAGAACTTACATTTTAAGTATATCTTGGCTTTACTGAAGATGCTGTAAAACTTTTAGAATGTTCTCTAACAGTATATAAATGCATTTTTTAAAAGTATCCGAGGGTGCCTGGGTGATTCATCATCTCAGGGTCATGGGGCACTCAGTGGGGAGCCTACTTAAGATCCCTCCCTTAACCCTCTCTTTGCCCTTCCCCTGCTTTCTCTCTAAAATGTAAACAAACAAATAAATAAATAAATATCCCTAACACAATTCTCTTTGACTCCCCAATTACCTTTTGATCTATTTTATAAAGCGCCACCTAGAAGAGACGTGTTGTCCTTTCTAGGAAAATCAGATAAAACAAAGCCTCTTCAGTAGAAGGCTAAGAGTGCCTCATTCATTGTTCACTTTAATACAGGTTCTAAAGCGGACCAGAAATTTATATATACTTTTTTAATCTCATGCTTTCAATCCTTCAAGCTTTCAAGTATGCCAGAATCTTATGTTAATAAATCTGTACTCCCCGTACCATAGTCTTCATTAGTTTCTAATTTAACAATTCTGCTTCCAATACAAGACCTAAGACTAGAATACTTACCATACAATTTTTCAAGTTGTTCAATATATGTGTGCAGTGGTTATGTGAAGTTTTTTGGGATTGTCTTTTATTTTTTAGACCTTCCTGCCAAGGTTGATCTTTTACATGTGCTTTTAATTCTCATAATCTCTTTGCCTTCAAATGCCTTCTTTTCCCAAAGTAACTCTTTTGTCTAAAATACACAACCACACCTAAAGACTAATGGCAGCTCTTACAAACTGTCATATCTTATAGCATGATAAAATGTGTTGTCACCTCCTTCTTAGATAAAACTGACTTTAGAACAAAGAATCAAATTGTATGATTCCATTTGAAGCAGTAATAAACATTTTTCTCTAATTATGTAAACAACAGAAGCCCATCCTAGTAAATGTGGAAAATAAATAAAAATAGTATTTGCCATCACAGAGTTAAAACATAAGAACTTGTTGGATTGTTTCTCTGTGTACCGTATTTGTAATCTGTTAGTCCATTAGTTTGGGACAACAGCTATTTATAATGACAATTTCACTCCTGAGTTGCTTTAATACTTAGTTCAAAGGCACTTGTTCCCAATGACTGATCTAAAAAAGTCAAATCTGACAATAATTAGTTCTTCAATATAATTTTCTAAAATACTTCAAACTAAAGCTCTATTCTTTCCTTTGGTACTGGACTGCATAATAACCACCTTTCAGCCTAGTTTTCATTCTAATGAAGTGAAGAGGCTCTTATTGTGAAACACTGCTGGGTTTCCTTTATTTTATTCAAAATCTAAATTGTATCTCAATTGCTAATCTCTGATCTCATCTGAACAATTGTATCAAATATATCCTTTCACAGCCACAGTCAGCTAATCAGACAACTAATGTAGAAGTCCAGGTGAGAAGTTATGTTGGATTGTCCTTGGATGATGATAATCAGCACAAGAAGAATGGACTGATTTGGGTCTATTTTGGAGGAAGCTAGAAGGATTTATTGATGTGGTTAGGTAAGTGTTCTAAATTATCTAAAATTTGTAGTCACCATGACCTTTATTTTCTAGAATTTTCAATTGATATTTCCAGTAAAGTTAAAGGCAAAAGAAGAAGACCAAACATGAAGGTAAAATTTGCCTCTCTTCTACTGGTCCATATAGTTTCTTCTGAAATAGCAGTACTGTATTATACATAATCCAGAATAACTTTAAAGTCATACTTTATTCAATTTTCTAGTATAAATGTCTATGATGGTTGCCTTTTCAAATGTGCACACTGGCAAAAATATTTCTTACCAGTTATAGAAAATTTTATAGTTTATAGAAAATTCTACAAGCCCTAATAGTTTTAACTGTCTAATATGCAAAATGTCCTTGACTTAAAAATGTCCTTCTTTTTTAGTTTCTTTTCTCTCTTGTAAAATACTCTTGTTCTGTTATTACCAAGCCTGTTATATATCCACCCAACTGCCTTCTTGCTCTTTATTCTTTCTATACTATCCTTAATTTTCAACTGAGTTGTCTTTCTCCTATCAATTTACATAAATTCTTTATATTATGGAGGCTAATCCTTTGTCAGTTAATGTGAATTATAAGAATCTTCTAATCTGTGGCTTCTTTTATTTTTTTAATGTCTTTCAAACAACAAAACTTTTATGTTACCATGGTCAAATGTATTTTTTCTCCTTTATGATTTGGGCTGGTGACTTTCTGTAAGATATCATACATCCCTATTTTCAGCCTCTTATATCCTATTAAGAGATAAAACTTGTTTTTCTTTTTAAGGTCATTTTAGTGTATAGAATTCTCTATTTTCTTTTTTTTTTTTATAGTTTATTTATTTTTGAGACAGAGAGAGACAGAGCATGAGCAGGAGAGGGGCAGAGAGAGAGGGAGACACAGAATCTGAAACAGGCTCCAGGCTCTGAGATGCCAGCACAGAACTCGATGCAGGGCTTGAACCCACAAACTGCGAGATCATGATCTGAGCTGAAGTTGGATGTTTAACTGACTGAGCCACCTAGGTGCCCCTATATTTTCTGTTTATGTAAAAAACTTCTTAAAATCAACATGTCTAGTAGAGTAAATATTCATATATCTGCTGAATTGTAGCCCACACTAGTCCTCTACCACTGATGAGAAATTAAATGCAATCTGGTCTTTGTTTCTCAGCTATTTATGATTTTGTTTTCACTGAGCATGGCGACCCACCAGGTCTTCACAGCTGCTGTACATAGTGCTGGTAAATTGAGACCTACCTTTATAATTTCTTTTTTTTATTTAGGATCCACTCTGGTCTAGCATGGACTGTACCAGAAAATTTCCCCATCCCTTTCCTAAACTTAACCCAACCTCTAAACCTTCCTACTTTTACATGCTTTAACACTTCCAGGTGTAGCTTTTTTATTTTTTAACTTCATCTGTATATTTAACATTACTTCAAACAGGGCTCAATTATATTTTCACCAAGAAACTACCGAATTATTACAAGGATATTGCCAATATACATCATTTATTCCTTACCTAAGAAGAAGTTTCCTACCTAAAGAAGATGTTTAATATAGATTTACAAAGCTTGAAAGTACAGAAAAAGTTATATAACAAGGAGAGAGAGTGGTCAGAGATTACTTAGACCAGTTTAACAAATTACAACAAATCTAACATACTGAAGTATCTTAATAAATATATTTATAGAGACAATTCTAATTATCACTTTGTCACAATACCAAACGTACCTGTTAACAGAAGCTAGGAAATGCAGTCTGTATTTCCAGGCAACCATGTGCCCATCTAAAAACAGGGTGCACTATTACTAAAGAAAAACAGAAAAGATATGCAGTCTCTGGCAGAAAGATAAAAGAAACAATTACAAACAAAGACTTAAGACCTTGGAACCAAAGTGCTCTCAGAATGAAGTACACAGGTGTGGTGGGATGGGACAGTAGAGAAGAAAGGAGAAACAAAGAGGAAGAAAAGAAAGACAAAAAAAGGAAAGTATCTTAGAAATAGTAAGTTTAGGGGATGCCTGTGTGGCTCAGTCACTTAACTGTCCAACTTTGGCTCAGGTTATGATCTTGCAGTTCATATGATCTTGCGGGTTCAAGCTCCGCGTCCCACTCTGTGCTGACAGGTCAGAGCCCGGAGCCTGCTTTGGATTCTGTCTCCCTCTCTCTGCCTCTGCCCCTCCCCTGCTCATGCTCTGTCTCTCCCAAAAATATGTGAACATTTTTTTTAAAAAGGTTAATTTTAAGAGCAGTCAACTACACCATTATAAACGGCCAATATGCAATTAGAAATGTATACATTTAGGAAACAGATCTGAGGAAAAGCCAGAACTGTACAAGTCATTCTGTTTGTTTTATATAGTAATCGTTCTTAAATTGTGGGGTCAGGATAATTACTGATACTACTGAAATTGTGATCAAAGCCCCTGAAGAAAATATATATGGCTAAAAAATCACATTTGAATACAATTTTGCAGATTCACAGTCCTTTTCAAGAAGGGGTTCACAAGCCTGAGATTAAGAATATTTGGTCTAGGGGTGCCTGAGTAGCTCAGATGGTTAGGCATCCAACTCTTGGTTTTAGCTCGGGTCATGATCTCATGGTTCGTGGGTTTGAGTCCCACATCGGGCTCTGTGCTGACAGCACGGGGCCTGCTTGGGATTCTCTCTCCCTCTTTCCTTCCGCCCCTCCTCTGCTTGCTCGCTCTCTCTCTCTCTCTCTCTCAAAATAAATAAACTTAAAAATTTTTTTTAAATATTTGATCTAAAGGGCAAAGTTGCTCTGCAATAGATTTTTAGGCCATAATTTATAGATTTGTGAAGGTGGTATTTCCTTGCAAATGAATTAAGTGAATGCTGGGTACGTGGAGTTACATCATCCTCTCTTAAAATCATAAAATTACTATACTTCCAAGGAAATAAAATAATTCCAGAAAATAAAAACGAAACTAACAGATGATCAATTAAAGTGGGAAAGGGAGGCAGAAGAGGAGGTCAGAATCAAAGATTTGAAGATGCTGTACTGCTTGGCTCTTAAGATGGAAGAAGGGTCATGAGACAGTGGATGCAGGCCTCTAGAAGCTGGAGCTTTGGGCAAAGGAATGCATTCCCTGGATCCTCCAATAGGAATGCAGCTCTACCAATACCTTGATTTTAATCCAGTAAGATCTATTTGGACTTCTAACCTTCAGACTACAATATAATAGAATTCTGCTATTTTAAGCCACTAAGTTTGTAGTAATTTGTTACTGTAGCAACAGGAAACTAATACAAAAGATGAGGGCAAACTTTCCTGAGGATATGACAGCAATCCATGTGCAGGAGGCAAAGAACTATTTTCCATTTCTAACTACAACAGTACCCAACAAAAGGGCCAAAAATAATCACCCCAAAGACTCCCACAAACCTTAGAATCCCTTAAGATTTGCTCAGTACAACAAGAATTTCTCTTTTTCCATAGAGTGATATTTACAGTGACAAAATATTCTGTCCTCAAGAGTATATTTTAAGTAAATATTACCATCCAAATGTTTAATAGTATTACAGAGACTCGGTATGAGAGAAAATAGAAGCACTTAACAGAAGTAATTTAGAATGATACGGCATTTCACAGTATAAGTACTTATTTTCTCAATTTAAAAAATGCAGGTGATATTCAGAAGATAACCACATTACTACTCATTTATCTATTCAGTTACCTAGTGAGCATCTATTTATATGCTTCATACGTAAATAAAATTTTAAAGTTATGGTCTTGTCCTAGAAGCTCACAATTTAGTGGGAAATATAAATAGTGGGATATAGTAACACAAAATGGAGAGTACAAGAGATGACTTATATTCATATTTGATGTGGGTTTGAAATATCAGTGTTTCAGGTGGAAAAAAAACCTAAGGCTACTCCACGGAGGGAGCATGACATAAGTACGTCATCTTTAAGGACAAATATTAAGTTGACTCACTGGACCTTACTGTATCAGGTCTTTCGTACCATGCTCAAAATTATAATGTACTCTATTTTATCACAATAAAGAGACCACAGGGTGACAATACCAAAGGAATAGAGTGCTCTGGTTTGTGTTTTTAAGAATCTCTGAAAGAGCAAAAGAAGTAACAGAACTTGACTATGTCAATCCTAATGAGTATGTTATTTCAACATTTTATAGATAATGAACTAAAAGGCTAAGTTTGATTATAAAGATAATGGTCTCGAATTACTTGTTTTGTATTGATAACTTTAAACTGGGGGTAAATATTATTTTCACAGAGTAATCATCGATCCAAAGCATCATGTGGCAATTAACAGCATTGTGTTTATTTTTTTTTCATGTTTTTATTTATTTTTGAGACAGAGAGAGATAGAGCATGAGAGGGGGGTGGGGCAGACAGAGAGAGGGAAATGTAGAATCCGAAGCAGGCTCCAGGCTCTGAGCTGTCAGCACAGAGCCCAACACGGGGCTCGAACCCACTAATGTGAGATCATGATCTGAGCTGAAGTTCGGAGGCTTAACCAACTGAGCCACCCAGGCGCCCTAACAGTATTGTGTTTAACAGCAAGGCAGACTTCCTGGATTCCAAAGGCAGCTGTATCACTAAAAATTATAATCTTGGGCAAAGTAAATTACTTAAGCTCTCTGTATGCCCATTTTCCTGGTCTGTAAATGGGAGTAATCACTATCTATGACAGTACTTGAAAAGTAAATGAGAAAATACAAGTAAATTGTTTAACACATACCTGGCTCATAGTTAGGTACCCAATATATGTTACTATTATAATGCCTTGATATATTAAATCAACTCTATGATGTTATAATATGTGCATTCTGAAATTGTCTAAACTTGTCTCATTTTGCATTTATGATGGATTTGTATAATAAACCCAGGAGGCAGCTTTTTACTTTTAGTAAGATTTATTAGCCACAGCTAAGTATCAAACTCTTCCTCATACTGCTTACATGATGGAAACACTTCTAAATCACAGGCATCCGGGAAGTCTTCCAAGAGAATAAAAAACTAAAATTTAAAAAGTGTAAGTAAAGAAGTTCCCATAAACTATCCCTTTAGAATCAACTACTCTAGGTTCTGCTAAATAGCATCATCAACCTACCCAAGTAGTTTAAAACTCTAACTCTGCCTGTCTCCTGCCTTCTGAAACCACTACCGTTGGTTCCCCAATTCCTTAATTACCAGCAATGATGAGATGGTTTCATCTTCAGAAGTACTCTAGGTCTATGTCAGAAGATCTCAACTATAAAAATATTCATTTTCAATAAGAGATAAGAACATAAAAGATAAGAAACCAACATTTCTACTAGAGTTCGTGATGAGACAAAAGCATGAGAATGAAATATGGAAGTTTTAAAATAATCTTAAGGCCTAAGATCCAGAAGCCAGTAAAAACTAAAGGGATAAATTCAACTATACAAAACACTTTGCTGCACAGCAAAAACACTATAAATATAGTAGTTAAAAAAAAAAAAAAAGGAACAACAAACTGAGGGGGGAAATGTATAGCATGTATTTATTATCACAAAGTACTGAAAGTAGTGGCTTACAACACCACGATGTACACAGTTCTGCACACTGGAAGTCCAGAGGGCATCACCGGGTTACAATTAAGGGGCTGGCAGCACTGCACTCCTTTCAGAGAATCCATTTCCTTAATTTTTCCAATTCCTAAAAGTCTCTTTCCTTGGCTTGTGGCTTTCTTCCATTATCATCGCTTCTCTCTGTCCTTCCTGCTGTAGTCCCCTCTCCTTCTAACTGCAGTCCCCATGGTCAGGAACAGTTCTCCACTTCTGAAAAAGTACCGCCTTTGGGGTGCCTGGGTGGCTCAGTCAGTTAAGCATCTGACTTTGGCTCAGGTCATGATCTCATGGTTCATGAGTTTGAGGCCCCTGTTGGGCTCTGTGCTGATAGCTCAGAACCTGGAGCCTGCTTCAGATTCTGTGCCTCCCTCTCTCTCTGGCCCTCCTCAAAAATAAACAAACATTTAAAAAAATTTTTTTAATAAAAAAATTAAAAAAAAATACCACCTTTCAATGCAATATGCTATGTAGCCATAACAATGAGGAAGCTCTTGACAGCGTCATGTGAGCTGGTCTCTAAGTCCTATCAAGTTTGTTTTTTAAGATAAGTAAGTAGGTATAGTAAGCTATCATTTGTGGGGAAGACACACACACACATATGCTTGCATATGAATACAATCTTCACAAAATAAAACTGATAACAGTTTCTTTAGCAATGAAACTGATAACTGTTTCTTTAGCAATGGGAAAAGAGACAGGTACAAGAGTAATTTTCCTTTCATTAAATGCTCTTTTATGCTTTTTGAATTGTGTACCATTTGTACGTTTTGCCCATTCAAAAAAGTATTTACCAAACTCTTAAATACACACATACATAGACACACTCTCTCTCCCTTAAGGGCTATGATCTCAAAATGGTACTTGTCTCTGTAAGAGCTAGCAGTTTTTGAACACTTACCATTTACACTACAACAATGAATTGATTTTAGCAGCCAGTGTTGCCTTCCCTGATGTCAAAACCCACCCCATCCCGCACACTGTATCCTTCCCAAGAACCTGAAGAAACCAAGACCACTGTCTGCACCTATTTACAATGTATAGTTCTCCCTAGTAACAGAGACTTGTTCAAATACAGCCTACTCTCCACATTTTTCCATAGAACATCCCACAAATTACATCATGTGCATGTACTTTTTCTAAATATATTGGGCTCACTGAACTCTTGCCTGAAGAAAGTTAGATATTCTAGGGATGCTTGGGTGGCTCAGTTAATTAAGTGTCTGACTCTTGATTTTGGCTCAGGTCAGAATCTCACAGTTTCATGAGTTCTGTGCTGACAGCACAGAACCTGCTTGAGATTCTCCCTCTTTCACTGCCCCTTCCCTACTCATACTCTCATTCTCAAAATAAATAAACTTAAAAAAAATTTTTTTAAGAAACTCAGATATTCTCATGTTGAATGTACAGATAATAGGCATATCCTAAGAGGAGGAGACACAAACACAGACAGGCAAGAGAGGGAATTCCTTAGTCTTCCTAAGAAGTCTTTTGAGAAGGAAAGGCTTGAGAGGGATTCCTGTGTGTTACATGAAAAATTATTTCCACTCTTTGAAAAAAGACCTAGGTTTAGCAGAGAGGTATTTTTATAGACTCCAAGGTGAACATGGACAAGCTCTAAATTATAATACATTATCTAGTTATGTTTTTTACTTTCCAAAAAGTCTTCCTGTTGCTTATCATTAGATTAGGTATCTTTTGAAAATGTGAACTGTGAGTAGAAGACCCAAAATAATTGATACTTGATGGTTAGCTATGGTTAATAATTTCTATTTAAAGCAAAAAGGAAACACTGTCCCATTTTTCCAATTTAGGGAAGGTACAAGATACCCTCATGGTACATACCACTACATAGTTATGTGAGAAGTTCCTTTTTACCAGGTAGGAAAAGTTTAGTAATCTATTTCTCTTGTTTCTCAGTGTCTTTAGTAAAATTACATTGAATGATCTTATCTGTGCTGCCAGAAATATTAATGAAAAATCTGTGGGTTTATGACTAAGATGAAGTAATACTCATCTGAGTGCACACATCAGGTCAATATCAAGAACATTCAGTGAGAGATAAACCCTCTCTTTGGTCAGGGAACAGATGTGGGGATATTCATGACACTCCTGAAGAAGTAACACTTTCACTGTCAATATAAGATGGTTTTCACTAAGGAATCCAGCAGAATCCCTTACATTTAGTACCCCCAACTTTTGAATATGTCACCAACTCCTTCTATATGTACATGTAACCTTATTTAGTAGAGGTGATGAGCATTCATTATTTCAAATGCAGCTGGAGGCAAGTATTTAGAATGAAGCTTTAACCCATGCTGAGAATGTATACAGTGCCTTGGCATTTAAGGGCAAGAAACAGAGGAATAACAAGGGTAAGCTGACAACCCTGCATATCTAGGATGCCAACTCTTCATTGATTAGGCAAACAAGCTGAGGATGCTAAAAAGATATGGAGTCTCTGGCAGGGACCAAAATTAATCAGAATAATCATCTCCTGAGAAACAGGAAGTATCTCTACATAGAGTCTTAAAAAAACACCAACATCAATATCTGACAGTCCTAGCTATGGCCAACACTCGCAAGTCCTAGGAGTACCTACATAAAATAGGTATTTAAGAACTATTTGTATAATCGAATCCAGAAATAAAAAGTAAAATCAGATAAAGAACCATGAAGAACGCTCAACAATTCTTATAAATGCCTATCAAGAGTGCTTGTGGAAAAAAGTGGACAGCCCAAGGTGACTTAAACAATCAAATGAGAATCTAGTCAAAATTTAGGAGCCTTCAGTGATGTCAGTACATAATTACCTACACTGTAATCATAATTCCAATAAGTTAAATAATACTTCATCCTATAGAAGAAAGCTTAGAGTTTCTCTAAAAAATGTCATATGAATCTGAAAATAAAAAGTATAGGGGCACCTGGGTGGCTAGTCAGTTAAACATCCAACTCTTTTTTTTTTTTATAAGCTTTTTTTTTTTTTTTTTTACTATCTTTATTTCATTTTGAGAGACAGAGAGCAAGCAAGGGAGATGGAGAGAGGGAGATACAGAATCTGAAGCACGCTCCAGGCTCTGAGCTGTCAATAGAGCCCAACACGGGGCTCAAACCCACAGACTGTGAGATCATAACCTGAGTTGAAGCCAGACGCCCAACCGACTGAGCCACCCAGGTGCCCCAAACATCCAACTCTTAATTTCAGCTCAGGTCACGATCTCCCAGTTGTGAGATCAAGCACTAAGTCGGGCTCTGCGCTGGACATGAAGCCTAAGATTCTCTCTCTCCTTCTCCCTCTGCCCCTCTGCACTGACTCTCCCTCTCTCTCAAAATAAGTATTTAAAAAAAAGAAAAAGAACAGGCGACAGTGAAAAGAGCAGAGAAGGTTAGCTCCAAGGGCCCATCCCTCAAGAGAAATACTAAAAAGCAAAGAAAAAATGATTAGAATCAACTTTGTCAGAACTCTAGAAAATAAAGGTTTATAGCAACCAAGCAAATGTTAAATCTAAGGGCAACTGGGGCAGCTGCGTGACTCAGTTAAGTGTCAGACTCTTGATCTCATGCAGCTGAGTTCAAGCCACATGCTGGGCGTGAAGCCTACTTTAAAAAAAAACCTAAACGCAACTTACGAAAGCTTTGTGACACTTGCCCTTGGTCTAACCCCACTCCCCAGCCCCACTCTCAGAGGTGGTCTTAAACTTGGCAGTCTATGTTCTCAGCATGGGATCCCTGGTTCTGAAGAAAGCAGAGCCAGACTTAGTCTCAAAGAACTGTGTCTGGAGCTATGTGAAGCACCAACATAAGGTGCTTGCATTCCTTAAACACATCATAAGGCAAACGAACCAGCTGCTGCCAAGGGCAAAATATTACAGATGGCCAGCAATAGATGTACCAAAAGCCTGGGCGGAGAAGCTGGAGAGACTGTTTCTCTAGGGAATTAGAGCAATCAAAACTGATGTCATAAACAGGGGAATTTAGAAAGCCACATGCACACCCAGGACAGAGAAGTTCTAAAAGACTAAGTTTTCATCTTGGGTTGACCTCTAATCTCAACATGAGTAGGAAGTAAAGGGTAAGGCAGCTCTAAATGGCTTGGCTAAGCATAGAGGGAGTGCCATGATAGAGATAATGTGTTAAACCTAGGAGAATTTCCTTCCTTCCTTCCATCCCCTTTCCCTCCCTCCCTCCTTCCTTCCTTCCCACCCTCCCTCCTTCCTTCCTTCCCTTCCTTCCATCCTTCCTTCCTCTCTTTCTTTGCTCTTTGAATTCAAGGAAATCTCTGTCAAAACTCAAGATGACCCCAGGTTAAAGGAACAGAGACTTCAGAAGCCATACATAGCAAAAAAATAACGACTATACAGTTTAGAAAAACCAAACAAACAACCAGGGTTGTTTGCCAAAACAAATCCGGAAGAGTGCGAAGAACTGACTTCCAGAGTTATCACATTATAATATTCAAATTGCTCAGTTTTTAACAAAAATTTACAGAGTATGAAAAGATACAGGAAAATCTGGCCCATTCACAGACGAAATTAACACAAACTATCCCTAAAGAAGCAGACACTGGACTCAATAGACAAACATTTCAAATCAACGGTCTTAAATACACTTAAAGAGGTAAAGAAACCAGAAAATGATGAAAATGATGTATGAGCATACAGAAAATATCAGCAAAGAAACAAATTATCAAAAGGAACCAAACAAATTCTAGAGCTAGTAAGTAAAGTCACTGAAATAAAAATTTCACCACTAGAAGGTGGTTTCAATAGCAGGTTTGAGCAGGCAGAGAATCCGTGAGCTTCAAGGCAGATCAACTGAAATGATCTAATCTGAGTTAGAGAAATAAAAATAAGGAAAAATGAACAGAGCCTAAGAAACTGTGAGGCACTCTCAAATGTACCAACAACATATAATGGTGACTCTCAGAGAGAAAGGGGCTGAAAGATGATTTAAGAAATGTTAAGAAAAAAAAACACTCTTTCCAAATTTGGTAAGATATAAATCTACACATCCAAGATGTTAAACTCCAAAAAAAAAAAGAGATAGTTTTAAATGAGACACATTATAATCAAGTTGTTAAAAGACAAAAAGGCTTGAAAGCAACAAGAGAAAAACTACTCATCACAGACAAGGGATTCTCAATAGGATTAACAGCCAATTTCTCATAGAAAACAATGGAGGCAGTGCAATGACAAAGTCCTGGGGGAAAAATGTTAACCAAAAACTCTATATACAAACTATCCTTCAAAAATGAAAAAGAAATTAAACATCCTCAGACAACCAGAAAGCTAAGTAGCTGCTGCTAGTACGAGAAGTGCTAACAAGAATCCTTCAGGATGAAATAAAAAGGACACTAGGCAGTAATTCAAAGCCATATGAAGAAATAAAAAACTCTGGTGAGGGTTACTACATAGGTAAATATAAAGCCATTATTATTACATTTTTGGTTTGGAGATTTTTTTCATTGCCAATAATTTTAAGTCTATATTAACGGGCACATTAACATATGAAAATATAAACTGTGACAACAGCAACATAAACAGGAGTGGACTGGTAAGGTGTATAGGTTTTATGCACTATTAAAGCTAAGCTGGCATCAATTTAAACTACGTTGTTATAAATTTAAGATGCTAACTGTAATCTCCATAGTAACCACTAAGGAAATATCATATATATATGAAATTAGAAAAGAATTTGAAATACACTACAAAAAAATCAAATGCACAAAAAAGGGGGGAAAGTGAAGGAAATGAGAAAGAGAAAAGGTATAAGATATACAGAAAACAAATGGCAAAAAGGCAGCAGTGCCTCATTATCAGCAATTACATGTAAATGGATTAAACTCTGCCAATCAACTGACAGACAAAATTTTTAAAAAATATCATCCAACCATACATGGTCTACAAGAGACTCACTATATGCTGTCTACAAAACACTCACTTTACATCCAAAACTACTGACAGGATGAAAGTGAACAGAGGGAGAAAAGTATTCCATGGAATAATAACCAAAAAGACAGATGGAGTGGATATGTTAATATCCAAGAAAATAGCCTTACAGTAAAACAAAATTGTTAAAAGAGAAAAAGAAGACTATTATATATCAATAAAAGGGTAATTCATCAAAATGATTAATAGCTATAAATATATATGCACCAAACAGCAGAATCCCAAACTATACAAAGTAAACACTGACAAAATGAAAAAGTAGCTCTGCATTAATAACTGGATACTTGAATACCACACTTTTAATTTTTTTTTAAGTTATTTATTTAGAGAGAAACAGTGACAGCACAACTGAGGAGGAGCAGAGAGAAAGAAGAAGAAAAATAATCCCAAGCAGGCTCCACAACATCAGCACAGAGCCCAACATGGGGCTCAAATTTACTAATCCACGAGATCATGACCATAGCTGAAATCAAGAGTCAGATGCTTGATTAAAAAACAAAGAGAGACACTTAACTGTCTCAGGTCATGATCTCACCACTGATGGGTCTGAGCCCCACATTAGGCTCTGTGTTAACAGCTTAGAGCCTGGAGCCTGCTTCGTATTCTATGTCTGCCCCTTTTTCTGCCCCTCTCCTGCTCACGTTCTGTCTCTCTCTCTCTCTCTCAAAAATAAACAAACATAAAATAAATAAGTAAGTAAAATGGTTAACTATGTTATGTGACCTTTCCTCAATTAAAAAAAAGGAAAAAGGAGGTGAAATTAGTAATAATATATTTTTATTAATCCAATATATCCAACATGATATCATTTAAATAATCAATATAAAATAATGAGAATTTTCGGGGCACCTGGGTGGCTCAGTCGGTTAGGCGTCCGACTTCGGCTCAGGTCATGATCTCACTGTTCGTGGGTTCGAGCCCTGCGTCGGGCTCTGTGCTGACAGCTAGCTCAGAGCCTGGAGCCTGTTTCAGATTCTGTGTCTCCCTCTCTCTCTGACCCTCCCCTGCTCACGCTGTCTGTCTCTCTCAGAAATAAATAAAACATAATAAAAAACAATTTAAAAAAAAAAAAGAAAAAAGAATGAGAATTTTCCTTTTTTTCATACTAAGTCTTTGAAATTGACAGAGCATATATCAATCCTGACTAGTGCTCTATCGTCATATATAGCTAACTGCTACCGTGCTGGACAGGGAATCTAACAAAAAGACAACAAAAATAACTTTACAGGTGATATATATAGAAAGAAAAAATTCTTAAAATCTGAAATGCTCACTTTCTCTCATATAACACTTATAGTTAATCCCTGATGCCTTCTCTTTGTTATAAAACTGAAGTAGGCACCAAAGAAATAAATATATGCATATTCCTCTCTTTCATTTTATTTTATCTTCTGGAATGCTCTTTATAACAATGTAAAAGACCCATACTTAACAACTGTCTTGGTTTCTAGAGGCTATAAAGGCTTCTCCTTCTGGTGAATCTGATGTACTTATAATCTCTTTCATTATGCAGTTACTAGTTATGATTCCTCTAACATTGTCTTGTATTATTTAGCTCTAAACTTCACCCATTTACCACATCTTCAATTTCCCTGTGCCTTGTATAGACTAAGAATGTGATTTGACATTCAACGTCTTCCTGTTCTATCACAATTCTCTTCTACTACAACTAATGAACACTAGAACACTAGTTCATCTGTAGATAATGATAAAACCAAAAGGACATCTGCAATACCTACTCTCTAATCAATGGCCACACAATGTGAATCAGCTACCTGGCATCCTTAACTCAAAAAAACACAGGACAGGAAACACAGCAAAGCAACATTAAGACTTGTCTTCATCAGGTGTCCTCTAGCAATTCAGGGGCTATTCTTTAGCTCCCTAACTGACAGTTCAACTGTGAGGGAATAAAATCCTATGGATATGAAATCATGATTGTACAGGATCATTCCTAGCTTAAAAAGCTCCATACAGGAACCAAAGTATCTGACAACAGTACTGTGGAAGAGCTTCTTGAAGTTCTAGAAAGGGAATATACCCAGGTTAAAAAATATATATATATACCACACTCAAGGCAGAGTAAAGCTTTGGCTTTCTATCCCATATATACAGCTCATTCACAATTTTCCCAGTCCAGATGCTGTTTACCAAACAGCAATGTTGCCCAATAACACAATTCACATTCCACTTTCATCAGGATTCTAGAGAACCACAGCTTAAAAAATTAACCCAAAATCATTTTCCATAAAGAAGGAGAATGGAGGGGCACCTGGCTGGCTCAGTCAGAAGAGAATGTGACTCTTGATCTCAGGCATGAGTTCAAGCCTCACAATGGGTTTAAGATTACTTAAATAAAACTTAAAAAAAAAAAGTATCTGGTTTAGTTTTTAATTATCTAAAACATAGTAACTGCCAATTAGATAAGGACACATATTCACATACACATCTTATTTAAAGAGATGCTTGGTCATTGTAATTCATTTTATTAATATCAACTATCAGAATATGGATATTGCCTCATTATATGTAACTTATTCAATGATACTCTAACCACATAAATATAAAAATAAGTAAAAAAATAACTTCAGTATTTCTTACACATGTATCTTTTTTATGCTTATTTATTTATTTTGAGAGAGAGAAAGAGCGCGAGGGAGGAGAGGGAGGGAGGGAAAGCAAGTGAGCACGGAACAGAGAGGAAGACAGAGAATCCCAAAAGCAGGCTTCGTATTACAGAGTCAGACATGGGGCTCAATCCCAAAAACTGTGAGATCAAGACCTGAGACAAAATCAAGAGTCAGATGCTTAACTGACTGAGCCACCCAGGTGCCCCCACATGTATTTTTTATCAACCTGAGTTGTAAATCTGAAAAGCACTGCTGCTTTCAACAAATAAGACATACTCCAACAATATGTCATCTAAAATGTCACTGATAAAGGGAGAAAAAACTTCTACTAGCATCCTATTTAAAAAGTGAACTATAACTGACGATTTGGAAATAATATCAAATATATACCTCAAGTTATGGGGACAGATGTGAGGTGAGGGAGTTTACAAGATCCATCTGCCAATTTGTACTGGTACTAAGTAGATTTTACAAGTGGAAAGGTAAGACATATGCACTCTGAGCATTTTGTGTTCTGAGGAAACATACACATTCAAGCATTCTGAGGAGAAAGTCTGGCTGCTGACAATGAACCAAAAGAACAGGGATCCCTTTGGGGATCAAAACAAAGGCACTTGATAACATTTCTCCAGTTAAGACTAAAATAACTAAGATTCAGTTGCAGAGCCAATTTTTCTTACAGTGAGAGTTCCTTAACCCTCATTTTTCCATACCCGATTACACACATAGTGACAGAGCAAGGATTCAAATGAGGGTCTGAATAGAGCCTCTGCTTTTTAATCATCATTTACAACCAAGCGAATGCTTGGTTGACATAATTCACTGATAACAAATAGTATTCACATTATAGGATACATCTACTCAAAAATAAATTTTTTTCTTATTCTTAAAGGTTTCAGGAAGCCATAGGATTCCTATAGAACTTGCACATGTGCAGACACACACAACCCTGACTGCAAGTGGACACAATATACAACTGCCAATAAGGGAAATTTAAGAGGACTTCTGCTACTATGTTGTTTGAAGTGTACTGACAATGCTTCTAATCAAAAGTGTTTTAATTTTAAATAAAGGTGACTTCATTTTAAAGTTGGTGCTGGTTAAGTTTCCTTACTTAGCTCCCTTACTTCATTAGCTCTAAATACACAAAATCCTCATAGTAGCAGGAGAAAATGCCTCTTCTCAGAGTTCAAATGTCCTGGAATTGATCTGTCTCGCTTGAGTTACTGCATAATTCCTAAACGAATGACACCCATGGAGGGACATGCAAAGTAAACCAAAAGACCTGAAAATGAAGAAGGGATGATTCTCCCCAAAGAGTAGGAGCTCTTGTTTTAACAGAAGAATCAAGTTATGGTTGGCATACTAAAACAATAGATAGCCATTACAATGCTGAAGGAGGAAACACAGGTGTAGACTTCCAGGTAAAAAAGTCATTTAAAGTACATGGAACATGATGGAAGAAGACATAAGAGAATGCAACATACATGTTATTCTTGGAAGATTACTTCTTGGAATTAATTCTTGGAAGATTACTGAAGATGACAAAAATTAGACTAAAGTGGAATCCTACTGAAGACTTTGCATATGCAAAAGGGAACTATTCTAGGCTTCTGTGCCAGGGGCATATCATTAAATTGGTAGATAGGAATAATTATATGAAAAAATAGGATCAGGAAACCTTGGAAGAGTCAGGAACCAAAAACAGAAAGGCAGCTAGGAAGATGCTATCTGAATTCAAATGCTATTTTAGTAATGAACCCTGGGAATTCAGCAATGTCTCTGCAGACAGAAGTACAAGACAGAGTTCCTAGATCTATTCTTTTAAACAAAATTCACAGAACAAATATGAAAGAAACAGGAAATACAGAAAATACAGGAGTCAAAGATAATCTCTAGGACTGTAAACTTATAAATATTCAGTCTAGTAGTGCTGCAAGCAGTGTAACAGATGTAGCAAATAAGTGATCAATCTGGAATATATGAGTTCCGTTGTCACATGTATTAAGAACATTCAAGGGAAATAACTAAAAAGCCATGGAGAGCATAAGTAATTTAACCGTCCCTAGCACATAATAGATAAAACATCAAATAGATAGCTGGATGGATTGGATGTTTTTCACAAACCAAATAATATATTGAACAAAAAGTACCCAAAGATGAACAAAACACAGTCTTTGTTCTCAAAGAATTATAATCCAACTAACTATAATAAACAATAAGGGAAATGATTTTTTTCACTGTCACTAGGGTTCAGAGGAACCTAGTGGTTAATGAAAGCTTCAAAAGTGAATCAGAAGCCTGCGTAAAACAGAAGGAGACTATACTACTGAGACTGAGCTTTGGGAGAAATACTCCTCTTAAAGAAGAGAGCAGTCAGTGGGCCTGGCTGGCTCAATCTGAAGACCATTCAACTCTTGATCTCAGGGTCAGAAGTTCAATCCGCACAGTGGGTGTAGAGATTATTTAAATAAGTAAACTTTTAAAAAGAAAGACAGGAGTGCATGGGTGGCACAGTTAGTTAGATGTCTAACCTCAGTTCAGGTTGTGCTCTCATGGTTCATGAGTTCAAGCCCTGCATCGGGCTCTGTGCCGAAGGCTCACAGCCTGGAACCTGCTTCAGGCTCTACATCTCCCTCTCTCTCTGCCCCTCCCTGGCTTGTGCACTGTCCTGTCAAAAATAAATATACAGGTTTAAAAAATTTTTAAAAAACAAAGACAAAGAGGGAGATGAAGGAGTCAGTGACTGGGGCCATGGTATTTTATTAAGGTAGGCAGGAAATTTTGAGGCATAAAGTATAATGAAGGCAGAGAACGGTTTTTGTCTTGAAATGTGAAAGAGAAGCCTAGTTTATCAAAACTATGATCTGAATGCCAAAGCACTATGGAATTAATAAAATAATTGTAGAATACTCATTTCTCTAGAAACAGAGAATTAAAGTAATCATTCAGATTCTGTTGATATCTTCTTGTTAAGCCAAATCATGTTAAGACAGTCTGATTTTTATAAAGGAATAGCTATAAATAAATGCTTGAATTTTCTCTCTCTTCTCCTTTCACCAAGAAGACTCAAATTCAGCCTATGAAAGAGCAATTAGCCAAATAGTACTTTATTCTTAATTCCTTAAACTGTCACTTTAACATAACACTCATTTTCTTTAACATTAATTTTTTTAACGTTTAGTAATTTTTGAGAGACAGAGTGTGAGTGGAGGAGGGGCAGAAAGACACGGAATCCAAAGCAGGCTCCAGGCTCTGAGCTGTCAGCAAAGAGCCCAACGCGAGGCTCCAACTCACAAGCTGGTAGATCATGACCTGAGCCAAAGACAGACGCTTAACCAACTGAGCCACACAGGCAACCCTATCATTCATTTTCAAGTGCTGAACACACTTCACTCTTAAATATGAAATATAAAATCCATACAATCTCAACAAATGCATTTAATAATAACCACACAGGTGACCAGGAATCATGGACAAACGTGTTCTAGATAAAAATTCCATTGGTTCAAAGATCCTCAAAATCACATCTGAGTATTATCTGGAAAACTTTTAGAAACAGATCCTCAAGATCCACTCCCTGATTCCTAAGGGATGAAGCTTAGGAAACCTTTATTTTGAACATTTTTAGTTCTGATATTTAGCTGTATTTGGGAATAACTACTTATTTTAACTATAAAAAATAACCTTAATTTTGAGTGAATTAACTGAAAACATGCCACTGTAAGGTTTTATCCACAAGTTTTTCTTTCCTATCACTTCAGTCAATAGAGATAATTACTCTAGTCTTAAGACTATAGATAACCTGAAAAATTAAACTTCAAAGGAAAGCACCAACCCAAGACCTCAATAGTCAAAGCAGAATCAATTCACTTAAGACAGCTTGGCAATCTAAAATCTTTTAGTAGCATGGCAATGAGAAACAATGAAATCTGGCCATGGGTAGCAACATGGATGGACCTTGAGGGTGTTATGCTGAGTGAAGTAAGTCAGACAGAGAAGGACAAATATCATATGTTTGCACGTATAGGAGGATCAGGAGGAACTTGACGGAGGAACAAGGGGGAGAAGAAGGGCGGAAATGGTGGGGGAAAGGGAGAGAGGCAAACCATGAGAGACTCTTGAATGCTGACAAAAACTGAGGACTGATGGATGTGGGGGGGAGGGGGGATGGGCATGGAGGAGGGCACTTTGGGGATGAGCACTGAGTGTTATGTGGAAACTAATTTGACAATAAACTACTTGTAAAAAAATAAAAAATTAAAAAAAATAAAGTGAGACCAGTTAGCAAAAAAAAAATAAAATAAAATAAAATCTTTTAGTAGCTCCTTATCATAGCTCCTAAGACCACATCTCTCTGACTCCTTTCCTAGCTACTATCTCCACAACAGCATTCTCTTTCCACTCTTAAAACAGCTTCCCTCCACCCCAGAGCTTCTGCACTTATTGCTTCCTTTACTTGGATACTTCCCTGAGACATTCAGAGACATTAAGCCTTCCTCTTTAAGTATAAACTAACATGAATCTTTCCCAAAGTGGATTTACCCAATCTAAAGTAATCCCTACATCCAGTTTCCCTACATCCTATTTTATTACACTCTATTTCTTTTCCTGGTTTTATTTTCCTCATAATGCTTAGGATTATCTGAAATTATCTTATTTAGTTATTTCTTTAGGTACTTGTTGTTTATTTCCTATTAAGAGAATTTATGTTCCACATAAGAAGGGATTTATTTTCCTTGCTCACTACTGTATCAAATAGAATGTTGAGATACAGTAAGTGTTCATTATGTATTTTATTGTTGAGTAAATGAACAATGAAGTATTCAAACTCCCAATATTACTCTCAATTTACTAATGTGCCATTATCAATGAGTCGATGAAAACAAAAAAGTGTCTTACAAAATTTTAGTCTTAAGGAAGATTAAAATGGAAAAATTTCAGTTCCCCAGCTTTCTCTACCTTTCTCCTCTGAGTTCCCTTCCTCCAGAAATAGTTATTCCCCTGCATCCTTGTGGTCAAGTAATTTTGACTTGGGTAGGTAAACAGAGTAGACTCCAGAAGCAACTCTAGTGACAGAGAAAGGTATGAGCAAGTACTTTCTTAAAGTCCAAGCAAAACTCAAAACACACAGAACTTTTCTCTATCATGTGTCACTCAAAGAAAACTATCTGAGATCTCAGAGTGACCTATCTTACCACTGTATCCTAAGAGAGCTGAAGGATGAACAGAGGTAAATAAAAGGTGGGGGGGAACCAGGAGTAAAGGGAGGGAAAGAATGGTTTTCCTGAAAGAAGACTTCTTTTGCAAGTGACACATCTTTCCTGAAGAAGTTCACCCATCCCTTTCCTCAATGAGTTCACCATCTAAATAGTATTATTAAATAGCATTACAGACCATACCAGTAGCAACATGACAATGTGCATATGAATGAAAATACACAGAAACAGAGGAGACGCAGACTCTTAAATTTACCTGGTACATTTATCAAGTGGAACAATATTACTTTTGCTTAGATATTTTCATATTATTTTGTATCCCAAGATTCAAATGCTTAAAAATGGACCTTAATTGGGAATCAAAAACAGTTATTGGAAAAACTTAACTATTCAACAACGCTTAAAAATTTTTTTGAAAAACTGGACATCAATTATTGAAAATACAATTAGTAAAACCGTTAGAAAAGTATTTCTTTAATTAAATAAAAAAAGAAAGGTGTTTCCTTAATATGGGAAAGGCTATTAAAAATTGAATAGTTATTATCATACCACAAAGTGGAACACCTGAGGCATTTCTATTATATCCATATACAGGACATTACTGGGGAGGTTAAAAAAATTAAAATTAGGGGCACCTGGGTGGGTCAGTCGATTTAAGCATCTGACTTCTGCTCAGGTCATGATCTCATGGTTCATGGATCTGAGTCCCCTGTTGGGCTCTGCTGACAGCTCAGAGCCTGAAGCCTGCTTTGGATTCTGTGTCTCCCTCTCTCTCTGCCCATCCCCCACTCATGCTCTGTCTCTAATAAATAAAAATGTTTAAAAAAAATTTTTTTTAATTACAATATGATAGCCGAGGAGGGGAAAAAAATAAGTGTTGATTAAAATTACCCATTAGTGCCTGGGTGGCTCAGTAGGTTAAGCATCTGACTTCAGTTCAGGTCATGATCCCATGGTTCATGAATTCGAGCTCCACATCGGGGCTCTGTGCTGACAGTGCAGAGCCTGGAGCCTGCTTCAGATTCTGTCTCCCTCTCTCTCTGCCCCTCCTCCTCCACTCTTGCTCTCTCTCTCTCAAAAATAAACAAACATTAAAAAAATTTTTAATTAACCTTATTTGCAGATTATATGATCACCTAAAAAACACAGCCAAATTTTTATTAGAAAAGTAACAAGGACTTTTGGTTTCTACTCCAGCCCATAAGAAGCTTGAAATCCACTAGTCAGTGTAAAGTGTTCAAACAGTTGAAACAACTGGGAATCACAACTTACTGAAGCAGAAACCCAGAGCAGACAGAAAAGACCACTGCAGGAAACAGTGGTGGGATGGGAAACCCCATCTGAAGTACGAGTGACAAATGATGGGGGCTCACTGTGGACAATCTGTTGAGACTAAAAAATCCAAAGTCGTTGAAGTTCCCCATACTTTTTTTGAGTTTCCCTCTTGGAGCTCTACTGAGTCTTCATGGGGAGTGTCAGAGAAAAATCCCCTGAAGCTTTTAGAAGAACCAGGGGAAAAGGAAGCAATATGAAATCCCAGAGCACTCTGTTCTTCTTAACAAAGTTTGCTCTAACAAAATATTTAAGCAGAGCCTAACCTCCTAGAGTATTATCAGAACTAAAGTAATGTAGAGAAATGGAAATACCCAGCTACAGCTCCCTTCAGTCATCCTTTCCTAAGAAGGGTGAGGGGTAAAAGTCACTTGACAAAGTTCCCAGTTCAGAGACACAGGATCACAAAAAAGATAAAGACCTAAATAAGTTCTGAGGGCAAATGTACAGTGATATGATAACCATGATGTATTATATACTTGAAATTTACTAACAGGGTACATTTTAAGTGTTCTTACCCACCAAAAAAAAAGCAGGGGTGGGGGAAGCACCTATATGCTGTGATAGATAGTTAATTAGATTGATTGGGTGATTATTTCACAATGTATATGTATACCAAAGAATTACATTGCACACTTTAAGTATAAATAATTTTTGTCAATTCTACCTCAATGAAGCTAGAGGAAAAAGACTGAGCCCTAATAGCTGGACTACAGAATACTTCCCATACACCAACATTTTACCACACATTACTAAAAACCTATTTACAGCAGTTCATTTTGACAAGTACAACATGCCTGGCTATCAAGAAAAAATTATGGGGTGCCTAGGTGGCTCAGTCATGGAAGTGGTCAACTCTTGACTTCAGTTTGAGCCATGATCTCACAGTTCATAGGATTGAGCCCCACATCAGATTCTGTGCTATAAGCATGGTGCCTTGCTTGGGATTCTCTCTCTCTCTTCCCCAACCCGGCTCACACGGTCTCTCTCTCAAAATAAACATTAAAAAAAAAAAAAAAAAAAGACTTTACTCTTACCCAAAATAGTATCAGACACCAAACCACAGGTACAAGGAGCACAAAGAACACCAAGCAGGATAAACGTGGGGGGGAAAAAATCTATTATCTAGGCACATCATTTTCAAACTACATAAAATAAAAATGAAGAAAATTAAGCTCAAAAGAAGTCAGAAGAAAAAAACTTACCTTTAAAAAAACAAAGATAAGAATTATATCTAACTTCTCCTCAGAAACCATGCAAGCCATAAGAGATTGAATGGAAATATATAAACTGTTGAGAGAAAAGTAACCACTGGCCTAAATTCTATACCCTCCAAATTTATCCTTCCAAAGTGAAGGAGATATAAAGACTTTTGTAGGCAAACAAAAATTGTGACAATTTGTTGCCAGAAGACCTGCTTACAATAATTTTAAAAGTTCTTCAGAGAGAAGAAAACTAATATAGACCAGGAAAACTTAGTTCTACATAAAGGTAGAGAATGGAAGATGGAATCAGTGATAGTAAAATAAAAATTTTTATTATCATTCACTGATCTACCATATGTTTAAAATAACAATGTATTCAATTATGTATGTTTATGCTTATGTGGACATGTATAGATATGTGTGTGTATATACATGAAACACAAAATAACACGGGTCAAATAAATCTCAAGACATTTTGAATTAAATGAAAAATTTGTCAAAATCTGTGGGATGCAGTAAAAGCAGTGCTTGGAAGTAAACTTACAGCATTGAAGGCATATAAGAAAGGAAACACCTAAAATCAATTAACTAACAACTCAGTAAAGTAGAAGAGTGAATGAAACCCAGAGAAAGCAGAAAAAATAAAAATCAGAACAGAAATCAATGACATTGGATACAGAAAGGTAATAGAGAAATACAGTAACACCAAAAGCTGGTTCTTTGTAAAAGTTCAATAAAATTGTAAGTCTCAAGCTGGACTGAGGAAGAAAAAGGGAGAAGACACAAATGACCAATACCAGAAATGAAAGAAGGCATTACTACAGACTCCACGGACATTAAAAGGATGATAAAGGAATACTATGAACAATTCTATGCCTACAAATTTGATAACCTACATGAGACTGATCAATTCACTGAGAGACGCAATATACCAAAATTTACACAAAAAAGTCTGAAAAAACCTACATCTATTTTAAAAATGGAGTCAATAATCAGTAACTTTCCAAAACAGAAAGCACAAGGCTTACTTTTCACTGATGAATTCTCCCAAACATAAAGGAAACCTTAAACAATTTTCTACAACCTCTTTCAGAAAACAGAAAAAGGGAATACTTCCTAACTCAATCTATGAGGCCAGTTTTACCCTAACATCAAACCAAATAAAAACATTATAAGAAAACTATAAACCAATATCTCTCATGAACATATATGCAATATAAAAAATATGTAAAAATAATTTACAACAATGTGTAAAAAAGCATTATATACCACCACCAAGGGATTTATCCCAAGTATGCAAACCTGGTTCACCATTTGTTTTTTAATTTTTATTTGGGGGGGGGGGGAGAGAAAGAGGGAGAGAGAGGGAGAGGGAGAGAGAGAGAGAGAGAGAGAGAGAGAGCGAGCAAACAAGGAGGGGTGGGGACAGAAGGAGAGAGAGAATCTTAAGCAAGCTCCACGGAGAACACAGAGCCGGATTCAGGGCTCAATCCCACAACAATGAGATCATAACCTGAGCCGAAATCAAGAGTTGGACCCTCAACCAACTGAGCCATCCAGGCACGCCTTAGTTCACCGCTTAAATCAATTAGGGATGACTGGGTATCTCAGTCAGTGAAGTGTCTAACTCTTGATCTCAGCTCAGGTCTTGATCTCAGGATCATGAGTTCAAGCCCATACATTACTCAGCATGGAGCCAAATAAATAAATAAATAAACAAAAGTTGATTTTATAAAATCAACTAATTTAATGCATCATATTAAAGGCTAAAGAAGAAAACTCATATAATGTTATCAATAGATCCACAGCATTTGACAAAATCCAACAGCCATTCAATTAAAACTCAGTAATCTAGAAATGGATAAGGAATACCTTAATAAAGAATATCTACAGAATACCTACAGATAACATTATAACTAATGATGAGAAATTAGAAGCTTTCCCTCTAAGATCAGGAACAAGGCAAGGAAGCCCCCTCTCACTACACTTTTTCAACATTTTGAGGTTCTAGCCAATGTAGCAAGACAAGAAAATAAAATCAAGTGTATACAGATTTCCCAATACTATACTCGAATTCTAACTAATTCAAGAAGACAAAAAAAAAAGGAAATAAAAGGCATATGAACTGAGAAGGAAAAAATAAAACTATGTCTGTTCACAGATGATGTGATTATCTCTAGGAACTCTGAATCATTTAAAAACTTTTAAAAACTTCTGGACTCCTAAGCAGTTATAGCACTTTTCTATATAACAGTAACAAATACTTGGAAAATTAAAAACACAATACTACTTATATCAGCACCCAACAAATGAAATACTTAGGTGCAAATCAAACAAAATATATTCAAGATCTATATGAGGGAAATTACACATCTTTAACAAAAGAAATCAAAGACTTTTTTATGTTCCTGGATAGAAGACTCAATATTGTCATGTTGTCAGCTCTTCTCAACTTGATCTATAATTCAATGCAATCTCAATCAAAATCCAGCAAGTTTTCTTGTGGATTAACCAATTCTGAAGTTTACATGGGGAGGCAAAAGACCCAGAATAGCCAACACAATACTGAAGGAAAACAAAGTTAAAGAACTGACAATGCTCAATTTAAAGACTTACTATAAAGTTACAGTCACCAAGTTATCAGTGAAATAACAAATAGATCAATGGAACAGAACAGACAACCCTCAAACAGACGTCTATAAATACAGTCAACTGATTATCCTTTGACAGAGGTACAGAAGCAATAGAATGGAGCAAAGATAGTCGTTTCAACAAATAGTACTGGAACAACTGAACATCCACATAGCAAAAAAAAAATAATCTAGACACATTCCTCACATCCTTCACAAAAATTAACTCAAAATGTATCACAGACACAAACGTAAAATACAAAACTATTAAAACTCCTTGAAAATAATATAGGAGAAAAACCTATATGACCTTGGATTTGGCAAAGACTTTTTAGATACAATACTAAAAGCACAATCTATTAAAAAAAAAAAAAAAAGAAAGAAAGAAAAGAAAAAGAACTGATTAGCTGTGCTTAATTAAAATTTTCTGCTATACCAAAGGCACTGTAAAGAGAATGAAAAGACAGATCACAGTCTAGGAAAAATAATTTGCAAAGATGTGTCTCATAAAGGACTCTTATTCTAAATATACACAGAAATCTTGGGGCACCTGGGTGGCTCAGTCAGCTGAGCGTCCAACTTTGGCTCAGGTCATGATCTCATGGTTCATGAGTTCAAGCCCCGCGTCGGGATCTGTGCTGACAGCTCAGAGCCTGGAGCCTGCTTTGGATTCTGTATCTCCCTCTCTCTCTGCCCCTTCCCCGCTCACACTCTGTCTCTCTCTCTCTCTCTCTCAAAAATAAATAAAACATTAAAAAAGAAATAAATATACACAGATTTCTTAAAACTCAATAGTAACAAAACAAACAACATGATTAAATACTGGACCAAGGATGTCTGGGTGGCTTAGCTAGTTCAGTGTCTAATTCTCAGTGCTGGCTCAGGTCATGACCCCAGCCAGGGTTAGGGATCAAGCTCCACATCTGGCTCCACACTGAGCATGGAGCCTGCTTGGGATTTTCTCTCTTTCTCTCTCTCTCTCTCTCTCTCTCTCTCTCTCTCCCCCCCCTTCCCTCCCTCCCTCCTATCGTCTCTTCCCTCCCCTCCCTTTCTTCCCTCTTTCCTCTCCCAGTCTCTCAAAATTAAAATAAAAAAGAAAAACCCACAAAATAAATAAATATTGAATCAGAGTCCTTCACACCACACCAAGGATACACAAATGCAAATAAGCATATGACAAGATTATCCACATCTCATGTCATTTTATCAAAAGAACAAGATTCCACTCTACACCTATTATTACGACAAAAATAAAGAACACTGACAACACCAAATGCTGATGAGGATGTGGAGAAACAAGAACTCTTTAATTGTTTGTGAGAACGCAAAATGGTACAGCCACTTTGGAAGACAGTTTGGCAATTTCTTACAAAACAAAACATACTCTTACCACTTAATCAGAAACTGCATTCCCTGGTATTTACCCAAAGGATTTGAAAACATGTCCACAACAAAAACCCACATGTGGATATTAATAACAAGTTTACTCATAATTGCCAAAACTTAGAAGCAACCAAGATGTCCTTCAGTCATGAATGGACAAACTATGGTACATTCAGATAATGGAATATTATTCAGTGCTAAAAAGAAATGTTATCAAGCCATGGGAAGGCATGGAGGAACTTTTAAAGCATACTGCTAAGTGAAAGAAGCCAGTCCAAAATACTGTATTATTCTAACTATCTGACATTCTGAAACAGCAAAACTATGGAGACAGTAAAAAAAAAAAGATCAGTAGGCACAAAAGATCAGTTGGAGAAGTGGGGAGATGGAACAGGCAGAGCACAGAGGATTTTTAGGGCAGTAAAACTACTCTACACAACACTATGATGGTGAATACATTGTACATCTGTCCAAACTCAAAGAATGCACAGCTCCAAAAGCAAACCTTAATGTAAACAATGGACTCTGGGTGATAATAATGTATCAATGTAGATTCATCTATCCTAACAAATGTACCAGTCTGGTAAGGGATATTGACAATGGTAGAGGCTAGGCCTGTACAAGAGTAGAGAGCATATGAGAAGTCTATACCTTCCCTCAAATTTCCTTTGAACCTAAAACTTCTCTAAAAAATAAAGTCTATTTAGAAAAACAGATGGCAGTGTAGGTGATGAATGTAAGAAATAATAAAAAATTAACTGGCTTTCTTATTTACCAATGAGTTAAGAAATTATAAAAAGAGACAACTCACAATAAAAATATAAAATTACTAGAATAAAAATGATCTAGTAAACTAGCATAAATATGAAGAAATCTGTAAAACTTTAATGAAGGGTATAAAGGACTTGAGTGAATAAGGACTTTTTTTGTTTGCTAAAAGCAAAAGTCAGTATTAAAAAGACGATAATTCTATTTAAATTCTATTCATTGGAAATCCAGTTTAAAATACCAATGGACTTTTTTAGGTAAGAAGAAGGTAGCTTAACAAAACAAACAAAAAGTCTTAAGTACATCTAGAAGCCAAGAACATTTGAGTGATCTTTAAAAATATAACTCAGGTCATAGGATTCTTGCTCAAAACCCTGCAGAAGGTACATTATTTCACTGATGATAACAGACCAAACCTAAAGATCCAGTTTTGGAGAATTAAAAAAAGATAAAATATGTACAATATGCCTTAAAAAGAAAAAAAAATCTTGAAAAATTTACAAGTAGCAAGTTAGAGATTACCTTTATTTTCCTCTTTTATAATCACAAAACAATCAAAGTACCTAAAATGAAACAAAGCAATCCAAGGTCTAATAATAAACATTTAATAATAAATATTTACATAGCTCTTATGATTGCTTACCCTATTTGGGGCATTTGTTTAAAGATATTTCCCTTAATTCTGAAAATAACCTTGCAAAATGGTGTTACTCCATGTTACAGATGAGAAAACTGAAGTTTCAAAATTGTTAAGTGACTTGCATGATTTGAAAGTGACTGAGCAAGGATTTAAAACCCATGTTGTTCTAATCCTGCTTCACAACTTAAATAGCTGGGACTACAAAGGGAAAAAAAAGTCACTTTACCCCTAGATTCATTTATGTAAAAGTAAGAAATATTT
The DNA here is from genome assembly GCF_003009895.1 of Hyaena hyaena. Lineage (NCBI taxonomy): Eukaryota > Metazoa > Chordata > Mammalia > Carnivora > Hyaenidae > Hyaena > Hyaena hyaena. The sequence goes on along the minus strand of NW_024081551.1, from coordinate 587,746 downwards.
GGAGTAAATATTCTCTATCAGTTACCTTTTTCATTTTTCTACGATTCTGTAAGTCTAAATGTAAGCTCATAGCACATACTTAAAGAACAGGATTCCACAATCATGACTCCCTCTCCTATAGAGAAGCAAATCTTGAAATCTGTAATTCTATTTCACAAAATAACAAACATGTCTACCTTAACAACACATTCTTTATATAATGCTCATTACCCTTCATTCGGCAGCCGAAAAATGTTCAGTAATCAGGCTCTATGCTGACAAGTTCAGGGCCTCGAGCCTGCTTCAGATTCTGTGCTTTCCTCTCTCTGGCCCCTCCCCACTCATGCTGGCATGCACTCTCTTGCGCTCTCTCTCTCTCGCTCTCTCAAAAGTAAAGAAACATTAAAAAATTTTTTTAAATAAACAAACTGGCACCGTGGTCCTCATACACAGTAGTTTAAGAAAACAAGCAAGCCAGTAAGGCCCTTACAAACCTACAAAACATGGTCCCCTACTTGGAAGAACAAGCAACGGGGATATAAAAATCATCATCAAATAAATTTTAATCATCAGACAAGTTATAATCTATAAAGTTTCACATCAAAAGTGAAGGATTACAGTAAAGATATATAGAATACATTTCTTACTGACATCAGAAATTAGGTATAGATAACAATTTTCAAGAGTTTCCAAGATCCAAAAATCCAAAGCTAGAACACCACTTATTCATTTAGTAGCTTTTACATCAGACACAGCTGGAATGAATCAAAGATACTATCTATGGCTTCTGGGGCAGAATAAGGAAAGCTAATGCTTATTCAGTAAACCCAAACCCTTTCTCAAAAGGTCCTATTTATGGACCACATATACAATATTATGGACCAAAGATCACCTCAGTAATGCTGGTGTCCACTGGAATATGACAATTCGGAAAGTATTAAGGGTCAATCACTTAAAACAAGAAGTGAAAACTTTATCATTCCCAAAAATTTCATATATATATATATATATATATATAGATTTCACACAGATGCATAAATTTAAGTCATATATATATATATATATATATAGATTTCACACAGATGCATAAATTTAAGTCACAAAAATATTTGGATTAATGGGGACTGACAAATTTTTCTTCATCCATAAGTCTCAAAGTATAACGTATTTTTGTTTTTTTTAAATGTTTTATTTATTTCTAGGAGAGAGAGAGAGACAGTGTGAGCAAAGGAAGGTCAGAGAGAGAGGGAGTGACAGACTCTGAAACAGGCTCCAGGCTCTGGGCTGGCAGTCAGCACAGAGCCCGACGCGGGGCCCGAACCCACGAACTGTGAGATCATGATCTAAGCGAAAGTTGGACGCTTAACCGACTAAGCCACCCAGGCGCCCCAAAGTATAAGGTATTTTTGAAAGCTATGCATTTTGTGTTTATACCAAAAGTATGCATTTTTCAAAAGTTGGAAACTTCAAAAACAAGGTGGTATATTTAGTGTATAAAAATTAAAAGCACAGACTCTAGCAAGTTATAGGGAATCTGACAGATCTAGACTAACCTTCCACACAACAAACCACTACTTTGGAAAAAATCCACATAGATGACCAATTCTTCCTGTCTCAGTTTGAAAATAACTAATAAGAAACTCGAGACTTCATGTGATAATCTATTTCATTATTAATTAAATGACATTTTTGTGTAAAGCAAAAATTTACAAAGCCCTTTAACCTTCATTCACTGTTTCCAGTTTTACTCTGAGGGACAAAAGATTACTAAGTACACTCTATATAATCTAAGTATACTCCCAGTATTTTATGAGGTTTATCGATTATTTGGAGACAGCTAGTATTTTTCATTGATCAACTCTTCTCCAAGCTCAATCTGGCAAGTTCCTACAACTTTTCCTCATCTAACCTACTTTCTAAATACCTTAGCATATTGGTAGATTATGAATTTATCACAGTGGTTATATGTGTGTGAGAAAAAACAATAAACTTTCAGATATGGATGTTAGGTAATGGGCTAAGCTCACTCTCTAGGCAAAGCATTCAATGCTTCCACTTTTAATGTGTCAGCCAGTAAAGAGATCACAATTTAAGTAGTTTTTTTTAGCTTAAAAGATGGTAATTTGCACTCGTTTGTTTTAACTAATTTGTTTTTGCAAACAACTGTTTTTGCTTATGAAAGAAAATGTAGTTTGCTGGTCTACATAGAGACTCATTAATGTGGTGAGTATGGTGGTCAACCAAATGTCCTAAGTAACCAAGGTTAAAATACAACATTTTTCATCTCTACTCTATCTTTAGATAAAATAGACCTAATAGCGCAACTCAATTACAATTACTACCACAAAAACAATAATGGAGTAAAAACCAGGACAAAGATGGTAACAGTGATTGCGGATGATAAGAATACACGTGACCTTAATCTTTTTTGTATTTGTCTTTTTAAATTTCTAAAACAACAAATAAGCATTCACCCAAAAGCTAAATAAACTATTTCTTGTCCAAGACTCTCTATTTGACTGACATGAAAATCTAAACAGTGCTTGGGGCGCCTGGGTGGCTTAGTCGGTTGAGCGTCTGACTTTCGCTTAGGTCATGATCTCACGGTTCGTGGGTTTGGGCCCCGCGTCAGGCTCTGTGCTGACTGCCAGCTCAGAGCCTGGAGCCTGTTTCAGTCTGTGACTCCCTCTCTCTCTGACCCTCCCCTGCTCACGCTGTCTCTCTCTCTCTCTCTCCTAGAAATAAATA